>NC_040905.2:126898111-126968989 GCF_004126475.2 Phyllostomus discolor
CTGATTTCTGAATGGAAACACGCCAAGCCAGAAGAGAATGGCAAGAAATATTCCAAGTAATGAGAACCAGAGGTCGTCAACCAAGGCTACTTTACCCAACAAGGCTCTCAATCAAGATAGAAGGGCAAATAAGAAGCTTGCCAGACAAAAGAAGTCTAAAGGAATACACCTCCATCAAACCAGCTCTGCAAGAATTACTAAAGGGACTGCTTTAAGGAAAGGAAGGAAAAGAGAGAGAGAGAGAGAGAGAGAGAGAGAGAGAGAGAAAGTGAGCGCAACACAGGTATGAAAATGGCAACTGAATAAGTACCTATCAATAATAACCTTACACCTAAATCGATTAAATGCTCCAATTAAAAGACATAGAATAGCTAAATGGATAAGAAAACATGACCCACACATATGCTGCCTACAACAGACGCACCTCAGGATAAAACACCTGCACAGGCTGAAAGTGAAGGGCTGGAAACAAATTTTCCAAGCAAACAGACAAGAAAAAACACCGTGGGTAGGAATACCCATATCAGACAAAATAGACTTCCAAAAAAGGGCCATAAAGAGAGAACCAGAAGGTCACTACATAATACTCAAGGGAAGAATCAACCAAGAAGACATAAACATTGTAAATGTGTATGCACCCAATATAGGAGCACCTAAATACATAAAGCAAATCTTGGAGGACTTCAAGAAAAGTGTTGACTGTAACACAATTATAGTAGGGGATTTTAAAACCCCACTGTCAAAAATGGACAGATCTTCCAAACAAAATGTCAACAAATATATTGAGGCATTGAATAATGCCCTAGAGGAAATGGACTTAACTGATATATACAGAGCCCTCCATCCCAAAGAAGCTAAATACACATTCTTTTCAAATGCACATGGAACATTTTCAAAGCTAGACCAAATGATAAGACACAAAACAAGCCTCAAGAAATTCAAGAAAATTGAAATCATATCAAGCATTTTCTCCTATCAGAAGGGACTGAAACTAGAAACCAACCCCAAGGAAAAAAAACCCTGAAACACTGAAAATCATGGAGATTAAATACCATGCTATTAAACAATGAATGGGTCAAGAATGAAATTAGGGAAGAAATTAAAAAGTTCCTGGAAACAAATGAAAACGAACTCATAACAATCCAAAATGTATGGGACACAGCAAAAGCAGTCCTGAGAGTGAAGTTCATACTGATACAGGCCTACCTAAAAAATAGAAATATTTCAAACAAACAACCTAACCCTAAGCCTACAAGTTGAAGAACAACAACAAAGACAGCCCAGAGCAAGTATAAGGAAGGAAATAACCAAGATCGGAGCTGAATTAAATGACATAGAGACTAAAAGCACAATTCTAAGAATCAATAAGTCCAGAACCTGCTTCTTTAAAAAGATAAACAAAATAAGCCTTTAAGCAGACTCATCAAGAAAAAAAGAGAGAAGACCCAAATAAACACAATCAGAAATGAAAGAGGAGAAATTACAACTGATACCACAGAAATACAAAGGATTGTAAGAAATTACTACAAAGAACTACATGCCAAGAAATTTGAAAACCTAGGTGAAATGGACAAATTTTGAGAAAAAATATAATGTTCCAAAACTCAATGAAGAAGAAGCAGAAAGCCAGAAGAGACAAATAACAGCAAATAAAATTGAAGCAGTCAAAAAAACTCACAACACACAAAAGCCCTGGACCAGATGGTTTAACAGGAGAATTCTACAAAGCATTTAAGGAAGACTAACCCCTATCCTTCATAGGCTATTCCAAAAATCTGAAAAGATGGAAGACTCCCAAACTCTTTTTATGAGGCCAACATCATCCTAATTCCAAAACCAGATAAAGACACCACAAAGAAAGAAAACTTCAGGCCAATATCGCTTATGAAAATAGACGCTAAAATCCTCAACAAAATATAGGCAAACCACATCCAACAATACATTAAAAAGATCATACACCATGACCAAGCGGAATTCATCCCAGGCATGCAAGTATGGTACAATAATTGCAAATTAGTAAATATAATACATCACATAAACAAAAGCAAAGACAAAATCACGTGATCATATTAATAGATGCAGAAAAAGCATTTGATAAGGTACAGGACACATTTATGATATGAACACGCAGGAAAGTAGGATTAGAGGGAGCATTTCTCAACATAATAAAGCCCATATATGAGAGACCTACAGCCAACATCATTCTCAATGGGAAAAAATTAAAATCTTTTCCACTAAGATCAGGAACAAGACAAGGCTGTGCACTTTCACCACTTCTATTCAATATAGTACTGGAAGTTTTAGCCACAGTGATCACACAAGAAAAAGAAACAAAAGGCATCCAAATCAGAAAGGAGGAAACAAAACTGTCACTGTTTGCAGATGACATGATAGTGTATATAGAAAATCCTATAGATTCAGCCAAAAAACTGCTTGACCTAATAAATGCACTTGGTAAAACAGCAGAATACAAAGTCAATATCCAGAAATCAAAGGCATTTCTGTACACCAACAATGAAACAACAGAAGCGGAAATCAAGAAAAAAAATCTCATTTGATATAGCAAAAAGAAAAAAAATACCTAGTAATAAACCTAACCAAAGAGGTAAGAGACCTGTATTCAGAAAACTACATAACACTGAAGAAAGAAATCAAGGAAGACACAAACAAATGGAAACATATACTGTGTTCATGGATCAGAAGAATTAACATCATCAAAATGTCCACACTACCCAAAACAATTTACACATTCAATGGAATACCTATTAAAGTACCAATGGCATATTTCACAGACATAGAAAAAAACACTTCAAAAATGTATATGGACCATAAACGACCCCAAATGGCTGCTGCAATTTTGAGAAAGAAGAGCAAAGTGGAGGAGGCATCCTCCACTTTGAGGAGGATCACAATACATGATACTAAACTATATTGCAAAGCCACTGTAATCAAAACAGCCTAGTACTGGCATAAAAACAGGCACATGGACCAATGGAACAGAACAGAGAACCCAGAAATAACCCAAGTCTCTATGGTCAATTAATATTTGGCAAAGGAGGCAGCAACATAAAATGAAGTTAAAATAGCTTCTTCAACAAATGGTGTTGGGAGAACTGGACAGCTATGTGCAAAAAAAATGAGACTTGATCACCAAATTACACCTTACACAAAAATAAATTCAAGGTGGATAAAAGACTTAAATATGTACCATGACACCATTAAAATCCTAGATGAGAACCTAGGCAGGAAAATTTCAGATATTTCACGCTGAAACATTTTTACTGACATGTACCCTAGAGCAAAGGACATAAAGGAAAGCATAAACAAATGGGATCTTGTCAAAATAAAAAGCTCCTGCATGGCTAAAGAAACCATTATTAAAATAAAAAGAAAACTAATGGTATGGGAAAACATATTTTCCAAGGATACCTCAGACAAGGTTTTAATCTCCAAAATATATGAAGAACTTACATGACTCCACTCTAAGAAGACAAGCAACACAATTTAAAAATGGGCAAAGGACTGGAACAGACATTTCTCCAAGGAGGATATACAGATGATCCAGAGACACATGAAAAGATGGTCAATATGGCTAACCATCAGAGAGATGCAAATAGAAAGCACAATGAGATATGACTTCACAACAGTCAGAATGGCTATCATAAACAAGCAACAAACAACAAGTGTTGGAGAGGTTGTAGAGAAAATGGAACCCTAGTGCACTGCTGGTGGGATTTCAGACTGGTACAACCACTATGGAAAACAGCATGGAACTTCCTCAGAAAACTAAAACTGGATCTGCCTTTTGACCCAGCAATTCCACTACTGCGACTATATCCTAAGAACCCTGAAACACCAATACAAATGAACCTATGCACCCCAATGTTCATAGCAGCACCATTTACAATAGCTATGTGCTGGAAGCAAACTAGGTGTCCATCAGTAAATGAATGGATCAAAAAACTTTGGTACATTTACACAATGGAATTCTCTGAAGCAGAAAGCAAGTAGGAGCTCCTACCCTTTCAACAGCTTGGATGGAGCTGGAAAGCATTATGCTAAGTGAAATAAGCCAGGCAGTGAAAGGCAAATACCATATTATCTCACCGTTAACAGGAACCTAAACAAACAAACAAACAATAAAATATAGTCAAAGACATTGAAATAGAGGACAGGCTGACAGTGACCAGACTGGAGAGGGGAGGGAACTTCAGGGGAGAATGGGAAGGGTTTACAGGAACAATATAAAAGACACATGGACAAAAAGAAGGGCGGGTGGAAATGGGAGGGAGTTGGGGAGGGATGGGTGAGTGGGTTGGAATGGGAGTAAAGGACAGAAATCTGTACTTGAACAATGATTAAAATAAAAAAAAAAGAAATACAAAGGATTGTAAGAAATTACTATGAAGAACTATATGCCAAAGTATTTGAAAACCTAAATGAAATGGACAAATTTCTAAAAATATATAATCTTCCAAAACTAAATGAAGAAGATACAGAAAGCCTGAACAGACCAATAACAGCAGATGGAATTGAAGCAGTAATAAAAAAAAACACACACACACATCCCAGCACACAATAGCCCTGGACCAGGTGGTTTCATAGGAGAATTTTACAAAGAATAAAAAATTAAAAATAAAAAAAAATGTTATTTACCTTTGCAATTCGGTAATGCCAAAGATGTTCTGAAATAAAAGGTATCCAGTAAAAATCACTCACACTGCCATCACAGCTCTTGTCCCTAGAAGAAAATAATGCCATTTTTTGTGTGTGTGAATCTTTTCAAAGATATCTGGGAGTATTTGAAAAGAGACAGATGGTAAACAACTTAGTTGGTTTTCTCCCTCCTCACTCAGGTTGTGTTAAAATTTGCACCCCATTGGAGCTCCATCTGGACAACCCCTATAATAGAATTCACTGTTCCTCAGGTCCTTTTTTATATCCCCAGCAGTGTGGGTGGAATAAGAGAAGCCTCAGAAAGCTACATCATTGTGGTCCTGACTGTGCTTGTGGGTCAGTATTTCTGTCAATATTACCCTAAAAGCCAGATACTGTCCTCGTGTTCAGTAGCTTGTCCTCTTGTCCGGTCATGGTCACTTGGGACAGCAAAAGTTCAGGAACATTTACTCCCCAAGGAGCTCAGGATGAGGGACATTTACTTCCTAGGGAACTCAGGTTGGGACACTTAAGCACCTAGATATTGGATTGGTTCTGCATGGCTTCAGGAAGAATGAATGCACATGGCATGAAAGCAGCTCACAACATGAACATTCTCAGAATTTTCTGAAAATGACATCTTTTCCCCAATGTTCTGGGCTGCTTAGGAAGTAGTGAGTTTCCTATCAATATAAAGCCTCTTGTTTGCATAAGACTACAGTGGAACCTCAGTTCTCAAATTTATTTATTTTATTTCTAAGTGTATTTTATTAATAATGTTATTAAATTTGTGCCATTTTCCTCCCCTTTATCACCCTTGTCCCTACACACCCCCATTCTCTAGCATTCCCCACTCCTCTTAGTTCATGTCCATGGGTTGTACATATAAGTTCTTTGGCTTCTCCATTTCCTATACTATTCTTAACTTCCCCCATCTATTTTGTGCCTACCTATTATGATTCTTCTCCCCTGTACCTTTTCCCCCATTCTCCCCCTCCCCTTTTCCACTGATAACCGTCCATGTGGTGTTCATTTCTCTGACTCTGTTCCTGTTCTAGTAGTTTGTTTAGTTTTTGTTACTTTTTTTTTTGGTTCAGTTGTTGATAGTTCTGAGATTATTGTAATTTTACTGTTCATATTTTTATCTTCTTCTATTTCTTAGGTAAGTCCCTCTAACATTTCATATAATAATGGCTTGGTAATGATGGACTCCTTTAACTTGACCTTATCTGGGAAGCATTTTATGTACCCTTACATTCGAATTGATAACTTTGCTGGGTAGAGTAATATTGGGTGTAGGTCCTTGTCTTTCATGACTTGGAATACTTCTTTCCAGCCCTTTCTTACCAGCAAGATCTCTTTTGAGAAATCAGCTGACAGTCTGATGGGAGCTCCTTTGTAGGTAACTGTCTCCTTTTTTCTTGCTGCTTTTAAGATTCTCTCCTTATCTTTAATCTTTGGTAACTTAATTATGATAAGTCCTTTTGTATTCCTTATTAGACCCAATTTCTTTGGGAATCTCTGAGTTTCCTGGACTTCCTGGAAGTAAATTTCCTTCTCTAGAGTGGGGAAGTTTTCCTGCATTATTTGTTCAAATAAGTTTTCAATTTCTTTCTCTTCCTCTTCTCCTTCTGGGGTCCCTATGATTTGATGTTGGAGCATTTAAAGTTGTCCCAGAGGTCCCTAAGCCATTCCTCATTTTTTTTTTTTAAATTCTTACTAGTCCATTCTTTCTGGTTGGATGTTTATTTCTTCCTTTTGTTCCAAATCATTGATCTGAGTGTTGGTTTCCTTCCCTTCACTATTAGTTTCCTGTATATTTTCCCTATTTCACTTTGTATAGCTTTCATTTCTTCTTTCATTTTGCTACTGAGCTCAATCATTTCTGTGAGCATCCTGATTACCATTGTTTTGTACTCTGCATTAGATAAGTTGTCAATCTCCTTGTCACTTAGTTCTTTTTCTGGAGTTTTGATCTACCCTTTCATCTGGGCCATATTTCTTTGTCTAGGTTCACCTGTTACATTATAAAGGACAGAGCCTTAGGTATTCACCAGGGTGGGGCAACCCTGTTTGCTGCATTGCCATACTGTCTGTGTGGGAGGGGTCAAAGAGGAAGCAATGCAGCTTACTTGGCTCTTGCTCCACTTTCTGTCACTTCCCTCACTTTCCACAAGTGGATTGTGCTATTTCAGGTGCTAATGTGCAGGTGTGTGGGTTTGTGTGCCTTCTAGGACACTGTGGGCCTCTCCAATAAACTCTTCTGTGAAGCTGTGAGTTTCTCCCACCACTGCAACCCCCACAGATGTTTACAGTCAGAGGTTTCGAGTCTTTTGTTTCCTGCACTGAAACCCTGGGCTTCACAGTCTGTTTTGATCCCCATTTGTTCCTCCTAGCTTATCTACACATGAATGTGGGAAGTCCGGTCCACCAGCTCCAACTCCTCCCACCTTGTCCTCCAGCTGTTGCCTTGCCACACATCCTCTCTGCCCCACTGCCTATCTCTGTCCCTCCTATAATCTGGATTCATATTTCTTTAACTCCTTGGCTGTCTGGCTTCTGTAGAGTTTGATTTTCTGGAAGTTCTGGTTGTTGTTTTTTTGTTGTTGTTTTTAAATTGGTTTTTATCTTTCTTTTGGTTATGTGAGGAAGCATAGCATTTCTATCTATGCCTCCATATTGACCACAACCTCTTAAACTCTTAACATTCTGTATCTATGTCTGTATCTTCATCACATATAAAAAGTTGCTATCATTGTAGAGTCTATGAAGAAAATTCCAACAGTTGTTTGGCTCTTTTTCTTTAAACAGTGAACAGTCCTATACTTCTGATTCACCAAGGATTTAAGAGACTTGGTTGATCACCCATGAGCAATCATCATGGCAGTACCTACATGAGCTTGTCTTTGGGAGCTGCAAGAACAGTAGACCTTCACACTGGCCTAACAAACTCTTACAGTTTATATAGAAGCTGGGAACAGTTTCAGTCTTCCGTGCAAGAGATCTCAACATCACCTTATCTCCCAAGGCTACCTCCCTGAAACAGCTGTTGGTATAGAAATGGTGGGCCAAAGGCATAGTCCAAGGACAAGGGATAGGTGAGCAGCCTCTGATTGACCCTCAGTTCTCAAATTTAATTCATTCAGGAAGGCCATTCAAGAAGCAATTTGTGGCGGACTTTCAGTAAAGATGATGACATTGGTAAACCTGGCTTGCCTCCTCACACAACCATATCAAATTACAACTAAAATATAGAACAACCACCACTCAGAACCATCAGAAATCAAGTTGAACAGAAGTCTTACAATTACAGAATTAAAGAAACCACATACATCCAGACTAATAAAAGAGTTGGATATGTGGACCAGGATGGTCTCACATGCATGTGTGTTAAGTAAAAACTTGGGAGGGATGTCTTGGAAGCAAGAAGTCCCAGCCCCAAGACAGGTGTCCCAGCTGAGGTTCTAGGGTCAGGAAGATAGGTTCCCATAACTTCTGGCTGCAAAAACCATAAGGGATTGGGACAATGGAAAAAAACTTCTAGAGTCCCAAGGCACTTCTCTTAAAGAACTCACACACAGATTTATGCAGACTCACTCCCTATGAGCTCCAGTACCTGGGTAGCAGTTTAAAAGGTAGCAGTGGCATACATGAAGAAAATGAAATGTCTGGCACCAAGGCAAGAGCTGGGATATATCCTTCTCCCAGAAAGAAAGGGAGACAGAGCCCATTGTCACTTTTCTGAGCCCTCCCACTACAGAGCCAGCAGGTTGGTGCCATATAGGAGACTCCATAAATCTTATTAGCACTGTTTGCCCCACCCCAGAGATCCCTAGAACCTCTGTCCCACCCAACTTATGGACCCACCCAGCTGATTTTCTGTATGAATGATTACTCTTAGCTCATTCTTCACAACTTCCTAAATCTTCCCAAACAAGCAACATCCAGCCTCAGGGAGCCCTCAACCCCTCCACCACTTGCTAAGTGGCCCCAGTCATGATGCTAGCAGCAGGTAACCTAGAATCACAGCTTGTATTCACCTGGAAATCTCAAAACTCAGCACAAATAAGTCATCTCAGGCTGCCTTATATCTCAGGCAGGCTGGCCCCAGGCAATAGGGGGCTGATCTTGGCCTCCACCACCCAAGAAATGGGTGAAACCCTCTGTGCAACCCCAGAGGCTGCACATCCAGTGCTACAGATCACATCAGCACTGCCACCCTGCCTTCACACTACTGATCTCCCACAGAAGACAGTGATTGGTGATCAATGGTCACAGCCAGTCCATACAGCTGACTGGCCTGGATAAAATCCTCCCATTGACCTGCCAACAGCAATAAAATCTCAAGTACAAGAGGAAATATACTCAGCCCACACAAAGGATGAACCTTGAATACCCAGCTTGGGTAATAGGGGAGACTGCAACTGGACCCTACAGCACACTTACTACATTGGGCCATGCTACCAAGACAGGGAGTCATGGGAGCTCTACCTAATACATACAAAGTAACACAGGGAGGCTACCAACACGAGGAAATAATGAAACATGGCACAAATGAAAGAAAAGATCAAAACTCCAGAAGAAGGACTAAACAAAATGGAGATAAGCAATCTATCAGATGCAGACCTGAAAACACTGGTTATAAGGATACTCAAGGAACTTAGTGAGAACATCAACACATGAAAAAGATCCAGTCAAAAATGATGGATACACTAGTTAAAATAAACAATTTACAAGGAAATAACAGTAGAGTGGATGAAGCTGAAAATCAAATAAAGGATTTGAAACATAAGGAAGCAAAAAACAAGCAATCAGGACAAGAGGAAAAAGATAAAAAAATGGGGGTGGTGTAAGCAGCCTCTAGGACAACTTCAAGTGATCCAACATTCACATCATAGGGGTACCAGAAGGGGAAGAGAAAGAGTAAATAATTGGAAGTCCATTTGAAAAAAACAAAGAAATAAAACTTCCTTAATTTGTTGAATGAAATAGACATGCAAGTCCAGAAAGCACAGAGTCCTAAACAAGATGGATTCAATGAGGCCCACTCAAAGACACATCATAATTAAAATGCTAAAGATTAAAGATAAAGAGAGAATATTAAAAGTAGCAAGAGACAAGCACTTGGTTGCCTACAGGGGAATTATCATAAGATTGTTAGATGATTGCAAAAGAAACTTTGAAGGTTAGAAGGGCTTGGAATGGAATATTCAAAGTCATGAAAAGCAAGGACCTACAGTCAAGATTGCTCCACTCAGCAAAGCTATCATTTAGAATCTAAGTGCAGATAGCTTCTCAGACTAGAAAAAACTAAAGAAGTTCATCATCACCAAACCATTATATGAAATGTTAAAGGGTCTTATTTAAGAAAAAGAAGATCAAAAGTATGAACAATAAAATGGTAATAAATACATATCTATCAACGATTGAATCTAAAAAACAAATGTAGCAAACAAGAAGAAAAGAGACAGAACCATGGATACAGAAAATGTTTTCATGGTTGCCAGTTGGGAGGGGAGTGTGAGGGAATGGGTGAAGAGGTGAGTGGGTTAAGAAGTATAAATAATTAGTTAAAGAATAGCAATGGGGATGTAAAGCATGCTATAGGAAATGGAGTAGCCAAAGAACCTATGCATGACCCATGGACATGAACAATGTTGGGAATTATGAAGGAGTGGCAATGCTGGTTGGAGGGGGTCAAAAGGGGATAATTGGGACAACTGTAATAGCATAATAAATAAAATACAATTGAAAAGAAAAATAATAAAATAAACTTGGATTAAGCTTTAAAAATGAAGCAATTTGTTTGAGAACTGAATCACTTTTTCCCATTAGACATATTGTAAATTGAATTAATCTTTTCCAGATCCTCAAATGACTCAAATGAGGAAATGATTCCTCAAATGGAAGGATGTTTCCTTCCATTAAAGGAAACATCCTTTAATGTTTCTTATATATAGTAATGTCTAATGTACTGTTTGATCTAGAAATGAACCCTTAAAAACAAAAAGGATACAAAATGTAAATGAAGATTTAACAAAAATAAAATGTTTAGTAAAATATAAAAATTTACTCACTATAATTTACCTGTAATATTGAAAGCTGTCGATGACTAAATATGGAGAGGTGGGATAGAGGTATAGAGGGATGTTATTGTTTGGAAAAGGTTTCCCCATCCATAAAAAACCAGGTAGCTGTTTTTCTGGGGTTCTTTTTCTCTTTTATCTCTTTGCTGCACTAGAACTTGTTTCAGATCCACTGAGCCTCTGTCTCACTAAAAATCTATCCAATGATGTTTGGTTTTGCCTGTATTTTAACCCTAGCCTAAATTGAAACACTGCATTGTCATTGAACAACTTTATCACATGGTTTGCTACTTCTTTGTCAGGGTGATATTTCTCAGTAGAACTTTGTATTTCTCCCCATTTCCTTGATAAGGAAAGTAGGAATATCCTACCTTCCCTCAACCTCCTCTGAAGAAAGCTCCTCAGCTACCATTTGTTGCTACTCCCTCTGAAGTTCTGAGAATTCCTCATGTTCAGCTCAGTATTTTGGTGCTCCACGAACTCCTCCACATTATCATCATCCACTTCCAAACTCATGGATTTGCCCAAAGACACAATATCTTCCCCAACAGATACAGGCTCATCCTCAAAGCCCTCAAAGTGTCTTTCAATAACACACTCATACAACAAATTCTTCCAGGCTGACTGCATGTTCCTGGAAGACACTTACACCCATGGTTTGTCTATGACCCTCAAGTGAGGATATTAAAATGTTTCTTCCAGAACTCTTTGAGGATTAAATTAGTTTCAGAGGTTCCCTCAAAACACCTCTGGAACAGTGCCTTTGTGTAGACTTTTTAAAATTAGAGATGACATGCTGGACCATGGGCTGGATGAGAGCTGTTGCATTAAGTGGCATAAACTTAACAGTGATGAAGCTGTCCACCTCCACCAACTTGGTCTATAGGCCTGGAAGGTGAGCAGGAGGGTTATTCATTACAAGAAATGCCCTGAGTGGCAATTGTCTTTCTAGAGGTATTTCTTCATACTTGGAACAAACAGTTCGTGAATCCACTCAATAAAAAATTGCCTGGTTACCCAAGCTTTGGTACCAACCCTCCACATCACATTCAACTTGTTTTCCATGACATTATTTTTTCTTGAAAACTCATGAGTTTTCAGAATGGTAGAAGAGTAGAGGCTTCAGTTTAAAGTCTGTACTTGCATGCTCACACAACACTAATGTCAGCCTTCTCTTCACTGACTTGCATCTTAGCAGTGACTTCTCTTCCTGTGTGATGTAGGTCCTCTTTGGCATCTTCTTCCAGAAGAGGCCTGCCTCATCACAATGAAATACTCATCGGGGAAAAAATCCTTCAGCCTCTATGTATTCTTGAAATTGTGTCACAAAATTAGCAGCTACATTGTTAGAACTGACAGCCTCCCCATGCCTCACTACACTGTGAATGCCACCTCTTTTCTTAAATGTATCAAGCTGCTCCCTACTGGCCTGAAACAAATCACTTTCAGAACTCATTCCAGGGATGTCTTTCAGGGGGTCAGCATATAACATCTTCACTTTTTCACATATTATTGCCTCCAAAGTGCTATCACTGGCTAACTCCTTTTTGTTATCTAAATCAACAACAATTTTTCTATATTTTCAATTGCCTGTGATTGTTGTTTTGTGAGCACTTTCACACCCTTAGCAACATCAGCATTCTTAATGGCCTCTTTATGTGTTAAAATTGTGCTAATCATTGATTTAACCATGCTATACTAAGTAGCCAGATCAGACATCAAACACCTCTGTCATACTTTGTAATTGTTTCTTTTTGAAGCTCTATCATTGTTCTTGCAACTTTCCCTTTTCCTTTTGCTTATACCACTAATCTTCTTGGTACCTATGGTGACTTACTATATTTAATAATAATAAGCAAAAACCATGAAAACATTCGAAGCACAATTTTGTGAGATGTTAACAATGCAAGGCTTAATGGTAATCTGACTCATACTCACATATTCTCTCCTCTGTCATCTGAAAGATGTGTCACTGATCATACAGGTATCATCATGAAACAATTGTTTGGTTGAGAACCAAAGTTTTGTTCAACAACCAAGCCATTTTCTTTCTGTGAACAACTTGGTTGAAAACTTAATTATTTGAGGTGGAAGACAAATGAGAATTGATGTTTGACTATATTTGATTTTCAAGTTCTCCATTTCCTTCTTGAGATGGAACCAGTCGAAGATTAGCTTCTTGAGCCCAGCAAGACCTGTTAAATGGTATAATAAGACTCAGTTTTCAGGATGAGTGTGTGATCTGGATATCACCCCATTCCTTCTACAAGATTCCCAGGCACATGGAACAAAAAGTGATGCAAAGGGAAAACAGAAAAGCTCAATTGCATGTGATTAATAGCCAGTCTCTCTACCAGATGGCACTGAAGACTTGCATTCATTTATTCAACAATGAGCTGTTAAGTGATTCCTAGGATTAATATTGTCCCACTCAGAGAGAGTTCTGCCTTAACAAAGAAAGTTTCCTGTCCCATAGAACTCACATTCTAGTTTGTTGTTGGAGAGGTAAGAGAGAAGCAGACAATATTCAGGATAAAATACAGGTTGTGGTAAATGGTATAGAGAAAATTGAGTAGGTAAGAATCAAAGTGATTGCATTTTTTTCTACTTTTAGGGATAGAGAATATCTGGAGTGAAATAAATAGAACCATATACTCCTGATTGTTTCTGAAAGATTTACAATAAAACCCCACCACCACGCTCACCTCCTTGGTGGAATGGTTCAATAAGCCACTAGGATGTCATGTTGAGTCATTGAAGGGCACAGAAAAGAACCTACTCCTTGTCCTGCCCCTAAAGACTTGTGGGAAGGTATTATTTTTAGGCTTGTTATCTATACACTTCATTTTTAGGTTCTCAGAGAATTTAAGCTATTTTCCCAATGTCCTCAAACTCAACACTAATGATACAGAATATACATGACATTCACAGATTAATATTCACATTGGTGATTTTCTCCTTCTTTGGGTCTACCCAATTATTTTCATTGAAGCATTTGCCCAGGCTTGTATAGGTTTTCCTCAGCAGAAGTGTGTCCTCCTGAAGGGTGCACATTTTCCAAGTTCTTTGGTGATCTCCAACCTTATTTAAAGGCCATTCAGTGAATTTTTGACATAAGGTAATAGCTTTTTCAGTTAAAGATTCTCAACTGAAAAACAAAATTTCTATTTCTTCACTCAATGTTTTTATTTGTTCATTATGGGCATATTTTACTTTAGTCCTTAAGCACAGTTATTAAAGCTATACCACAGTTATTAAAATCCTTGCTTACCAATTCTAAAATATGTGTTATCCATGCTCTCCGTTGATGTCCTTTTTCTCTTGAAAAATGGGTCATGTTTTCCTGTTTCTTTGTGTGTCTAGTAATTTTGGATTTTATGCTAAACATTTTCTATAATATACTGCAAGGGTTCTGGGTTTTGTTCTCTTTTTCTTAACAGTAGTTATTTGGTTTATTTTCAGAAACTCAACTTCTCTTCAGTTTTTTTTTTTTTTTTACACTGAAGCTGAAAAGATTCTGTGTCGTTGATAGATAAGCCATAAATTTGTGCATCCTCTTCTCTGGCTCTCTCTTTCTTGAATTTGCTCTATAAAAACTGGGAAACATGACCAATGTCGTTCATTTCTTTTTTTTTATTTTTTTAAATTTAATCATTGTTCAAGTACAGTTTTCTCCCCCCCACTCCCATTCCAGCCCACCCACCCAACCCTCCCCCCTTCCCCCCATTACCCCCCACCCCTAGTTTTTATCCATGTGTCCTCCAAATTTGTTCCTATAAACCCTACCCATTCCCCCCTGAAATTCCCTCTTCTTTCAAGGGTAGACTATCTCCATTTTCTGACAGCTTTTGGTTGCTCTATAGTACATTCTTATATTGTTTTTATTTTATGTTGTTCAAAGTTTATAGTTGCTGTCTGTCAGAAAGTTGGTCCTGTGGAAGATATTACTCCATTACCTGAAGTGAAAGTTCCATAATTACAGAATTCTGTCTGGAAAAAAATCCAGCCATTGTTAATATAATGAGAATGGCTTGTGTGACACTGATGTAACCTGAATGCCAAGGAGAGTGGACTGGAATGCATGTGCTTGAACGATGATGACTTTACTGTACTAGTCAAAGGCAGTGGTAGACAACATTGATTGAGCATAGGTACTGCATGGCTGTCGCATTAAAAATGACTGAACAAGTAGAGCAATAAATCTGCATCATATTTTGCATTAAGCTTCAACATTTATCAACAGAAATGATTTGGATGATTCCAAAGGCCACAGTTCTGGGAAACTGGTGATTGGCAGCTTCATCACAACCATATGTCCACTCATGCATCACATCTCATGCAGAGTTTTTTAGGGAGACATCAAATCACTTAGGTGACTAAGACCCCCTAAAGTCCAGATTTGGCACCATGCTTATCCTGGATTTCCCCAAAACTAAAATCAGCTTTGAAAGGGAATAGGTTTCAGATTATTGATGAGATTAAGGAGAATACAATGGGACAGCTGATGGTCAATGGGAGAACTGTGTGAGGTCCTGTGTTGCCTACTTTGAAGGGCACTGAGGCATCATTCTCTTATGTACAATGTTGCTTGTATCTTTTTCAATAAATGTCTCTGTTTTTCATATTACATGGCTGGATACTTCCTGGATAGACCTCATATATTTCCACTTATGGATTATTAGCTTAATCTCTGCCACCTGCCTATATGCATTGTGAATGTGTATACTTGAATTCAATTAAAAACATTTCCCACAAAATGATCTTTTATGATAATATATATTAAGGTTCCCCAAGATTGTATAAAAGAGCATTTTGGATTGTAATCTGTACAGAAGCTTCAAGCCAAGCTTTGTTCTTCTTTAGAGTGTTTGCACTTGAATTCAGAACAGGTTGGCTCTAAAAATCATAACAAAAAAACTGATTATCCAAGAACTGTGGTTTGTTCTTTCCTTTATGTCCTTTGCTGCAGGGGACATATTGGTTAAAATAAAGCAATATGTACAGAATTTAGGGAAAGTTTTAATAACCTTTCATAAGTTTTCTCTTTCAAGTTCTTTCTTCTCCACAGAAGATGCATTGAACCATTTACAACTGGGAAACAGAGTCCTATGTAAGATGTGGAAGACCCAGGAACCAGAACAAAGACTTGCTGAACCATAGAATGGTCCGTGGAACATGTTACTCATCGCCCATTTATCTGCAAAATTAGCAAAACTCAAACAAGATTGGGTGCATCATACAGAATAAGATTGGGTGCATCATACAAGAATAAAGAGAGACCCACCTGAAGAGGACACCCACCCTAGTCCAGAGAATTTGACCTGCATCCCTGAAGGAGACCTTCAATAATTGTTTAAAAGACAGAACCCTGTTAAATCTAAGTAACAAGGTTAGTCTTCCTATTTATCACATATTCTCTAACTCCACACATATTCACATAGACAGACAGGGCTTTCTTTCTTTAGAATTTCTCAAGCCATAGCCTCAATTTCTAACCTCATTATATGTTGGATTTTCCACTCAAAGCCATGATCATAATTTTATCACACTGACCTCTTGGTTTCCCTGGTATTAAATTACTCAGCTATTGCATCTTGCACCACCAAGAAACTTAGCCCTAATTTTCTCACCATAAGACCAGGACTGGTTATTGGGTGCATATTTGATGCAGATACTAGCCAGCAGTATCTGAGGTGCTGTGGATGGATGAGACACGAGAGAAATTCACATGGACTACTCAGTCCTGTGGAGGAAAAAGGACGGCATGGCTACCCTCTCAAGGGGAGGGTACCCTGGAGTGGCCTGGCAACTCACTCAAGAAGAGAGCACCCCATTCCTTCCCTTGACAGGTTTTTATTGGGATCAATTTGCACAGGAATACAGGTAAAGTTCATTAATCATTGTCAGTCAGTAAGGATCAAACAATAGATAGCATACAAAGAACTATTAGGGCTCATTCTGAGTCAGGGTCTATCACCTAAAAAGCTACAAAACTTAAGGGAACAAACTAATTTCCTGCTCAGGCCTTTATCATTTAATTAAGAGAATTCTTAGTAAAGCAGATTTCACAGGAGTTTATGTATTCTTTCTCAGGCCCAATTACCCAGGAAACCTGCCCTTTCCAGCACAGAGCTGCACCATCCTCTGTCATTGTTTCAGGATTAAGTCAGGCAGAGGAGGCAAGGCAGCCAAGAGACTAGGAGACTTCTCACAGACAGAATGAGGACTCAGGCTTTGTCAAAGCTGAGGGGTGAGAGTCCATCACCCCCTTTCTCCATAGTTCCCCAAGTCCTTCCCTGGGGCCTCCATGTGATCATGCCTGTCTTAGATCATTCCCCTCTTGGGGAATCTTACCCATCATTGGCTAACTGATCAAGCACTGGGGACCAGTTATGAAAAAAAGGAACAGAAGTGGTGTTCCTGCCAGGGAGATAAGCTTTGTTTTCTTAGTGGCTTATGGTCTGAAGGTTGCTCACTCAGACTTAGCCATGGGGGAGGGGTGTTACAGCTCCTGAAACCAGGCAGGGCAGTTCCCAAGACATATTGTTACTTTTCCCCATGCCCCAGCATTACTCTGTTTTTCTATCCCAATCACTACAGGCAATGATGGGACTACCCTGAACCTATTTGTAATAACTCCTATATCACCATATTCTTGGCAACAGATAATTATGTATAATTACATATAATTACACTTTCCTTCCTTGGTTAATTAGCATGGCTCTAGCTATTGTGGGTACAAATTCTTTTATGCAATGTGCACCTGAGGGCTATGTTTTTGTATGTGGGTCACAAGGTATTCCACAGGCTTACAATATCCTCTGTTTACAATAAAACAGATCAAAAACAATGTTTTTTAGGAACTTTAATAATTTCTTTCTCTGTTCACTTACAAAATGAAACACAACATTGGACTGGCTCTCTCCAGTTATTTGAAAGAATCAAAAGAGACCTCCTAGCAGGCATACCAGATAGATGATTATTTTTTGGATATTCTCTTTCACCCTGTGGGGAGTCGTAGTCCACAAACATATCCTCTGGATTCTCTCTAAAGAATTAATAGTAATAGCCAATGAAGCCGTTGCTTCAATTGCCAACCTACATAAATCTTTGGATTTTTAAACTAAATGTATATGAAACAATTGCATAGTATTAGTTTATTTTTTACCCAAACAAGAGGATGCTTGAATGACTATTAACTCTTCTTGTACTTATATCAATACCTCTTCCCAGGTAGAAACCAGTGTTGCCAAGATTTAACAACAAACTACATGGTTGCAATAAACCCTTCTACTTAAGGGATGAGTGAAAATATCACAGATTGGTTTTCTTCTCTATTTTCATGGACACCAGATGGAATCAGGTCTGTTCTAAGAGGAATCCTAAAACTTGGTTTAACTATATTTCTTATTGTTCTTTTGATACAATGTTTAATTAAAATAATTGCTTGTACCCTGATGGTATGACCTCATCCTGCAAAATGAAAGGTCACTGGTTCAGGTCCTTGTCAAGGCATAAGCCTGGGTTGCATATTCAGTCCCTGATCAGGGTGCATACAAGACACAACTGATCATTATTTATCTCCCCCTTATCCCTCTTTCCCCTATCTCTAAAAATAAATAAAATATTTAAAAAATAAAATTGCTTGTTCTCTTAACAAAATTGGAAAGACAGTATCTAAACACTAAGAAATGCCAAAAAGTAAAACAATGGCAGCATAGGAGAACACAGCTTGCCTCCTCACACAACCATATCAAAATAATAACTAAACTTTAGAACAACCGTCATTCAGAACCATCAGAAATTGAGCTGTAGTTATATGGAAGTCCTAAAACTATGGAGTTCAAGTAAAAGCTACATCGAGACTGGTAGGAAGGGCAGAGATGCAGAATGGGCTGGTTCCACAACCACATGTGGTGGATAAAAATCATGAGGGATATCTCAGGGGTGAGGGATCCCAGGCCCACACCAGGCCTCCAGCCCAGAGTTCTAGTACAAGGAAGATAAATCCCCATAACTTCTAGCTGTAAAACTCAGTGGGGATTGAGCTGTGGAAGATGGAAACTTCTGGAGTACCAAATAGTTCCTCCTAAAAGGCCTATGCACTGATTTACTCAGACAAAATCCCCCTGAGCTTCAGTGCTGGAGCAGCAGCTTGAAAGGCACCAGAGGCATACTGGGAGGAAGAGAAGTGTCTGGAATTAGGTCAAGAGCTTGGGGTGCAGCTTTTTTCTAGAAAGAATGCTGGCAGTAGCCACCATTCCTTTTCTGAGACCTCCCCATACAGATCCACAGGACTGGCAGGCAAGCACCATATCTGAGACTCCCTCAACCTAGCTCACACTGTTTTCCCCACCCTGGTAATTCCCCAAGGCTCCACTCCATCAGACCCAACATTCAGGTCCACCCAACCTGTATCCAGGAGCTTTTCCATATGAATAACTTGTCTTGACTCATGCTCCAGATTTTCCTAAATTCTCTCAAACAAGCAGCATTTGGTCTCAGTGAGTCCCCTAACTCTTGCTAAGTGGCCCCATGCCCAGCACAAACAGCAGCTGGCCTTGGTTCACTGCTTGTTCTTGCTTGTGCACCTCCAAACCCAGCACAAATAGCAGCCATATGCAGATCACTTTTTAGCTTATGCCAGTGGCCCAGGACAGAACACAGGCCCTGGTTGACCTTCACCTGTGCCTCCCAGGAGGCCCCAGGGCCTGTGCATCGAGTAGACAACTAACAACCATATCAGAGCACCACCACTCAACCATCTCCATAAACAGCACCTCAAGGGATGGACTCAGTGGTCACCAGAGCCCTGCTGAAGTAAGTCCTGTTCTGTGGAGTAGGACCCTGCACAGCTGATCCTCATGGTGGTCAGGGGTTTGTGGTCAGTGGTCACAGCCAGTTCTTGCAACTGATTGGCCTGGATAAATACCTCCTATTGACTGCCAGCAGCAATCAAGGCTCAACTTCAAGAGGAGGGTATACACAGTTCACACTGTGGGAACATCAAAAGTACACAGCTTGAGTAATAGGGGAGACTGTGCCACTGGATCGTACAGGACATGTACTACATTAAGCCATGGACTCATAGCAAGCCAAGGACTCATAGCAGCTCTACCTAATACATAGAAACAAACGCAGGGAGACAAAGAAACATAACCTACATGAAAAAAAAAAACACAACAAAACTCCAGAAAAACAACTAAATAAAAGGGAGGCAAGCAATTACTAGATGCAGAGTTCAAAACACTGATTATAAGGATTCTCAATGAACTTAGGGGAAGAGTGGATAAACTCAGAGAAAGCTTCAGCAACAACAACAAAAAGAAACCATAAAAAAAAGAGCTAGTCAGAAATGAAGGATATACCAACTGAAATGAAGAAAAATTTGCAGGGAATCAACAGTATAGTGGATAAAACTAAGAATCAAATCAGCAATTTGGAATATAAGGAAGCAAACAAAACAAAACAAAACAAACAAACAAAAACACCTAATCATAACAGCAGAAGAAAAAGAATTTAAAAAGATAGGATAAGGTCAGGAGCCTCTGGGACAACTTCGAGTGTACTAACATTTGCATTATGGGAGTACTGGAAAGAGAAGCGATAGGGCAAGAAATTGAAAACCTATTTGACAAAATGACAGAAAATTTCCCTAACTTGGTGAAAGAAGTAGACTACAAGTCCAGGAAGCACAGAGAGTACCACACAAGATGAACCCAAAGAGACCCACACCAAGTCACATCATAATTAAAATGTCAAAGGTTAATGACAAAAAGGGAATCTTAAAAGCAGCAAAAGAAAAATGGCTACCTATAAGTGAGCCCCCATAAGCCTGTCAAAGGATTTCTCAAGAGAAACTCTGAAGGCTAGAAGGGATTGACAAGAAATATTCAAGGATGAGATGAAAAACAAGGACTTACAATCAATATTACTCTACTCAAAAAAGCTATCATTTAAAATTGAAAGACAGATAAAGAGCTTTCCAGACAAGAAAAGCTTGAGTTCATCACCACCAAACTAGTATTACATGAATATGAAATGTTAAAAGGTCTTCTTTAAGAAGAAGAAGAAAATTAAAAATATGGGGTGAGCAATGGGGAATGGAGGCAACTGTACTTAACAACAATAAAAAATATAAACACTAAAATGGCAAAAAATACATATCTATCAAAAATTAAATATAAAAAACAAAATAATGAACAAGGAGAACAGGAACAGAATCATAGATACGGAGAAACTTTTGATGATGGCAAATGAAAAAGGGATCAGGAGGATGGGTGAAAAAGGCGAAGGGATTAGAGTACAAATTTGTTGTTATAGAGGAGTCATGGGGATATAAAGTACAGCATAGAGAATATAGTAGCCAGAGAATATATATGAATGACCCATCAACATGAACAACAGTGTGGGGATTGCCTGAGGGAGTGGGGAGGCTGGATGGAAGGGAAAATGAGAGGGGGGAGATGGAATTATGACAACTGTAATAGCATAAACAATAAAATATAAATTTAAAACAAAATAAACCCTTAAAAATGACTTATGTGATGCAAAGAACTTTACTTCTCATCAAGAACTTTTATTCCACAGCAAGTTAAAGAAATCTAGTCATTAAAAGGCACTATGGATCCCTGACCAGCATGGCTCAATTAGTTGAGCATTGTCCCACAAAGCAAAAGGTCACCAGTTTGATTCTCAGTCAGGGTACATGCCTGGGTTACAGGCCAGTTCCCAGCTGGGGCATGTGAAAGACAGCCATTCAATGTTTTTCTCACACACCAATGTTTCCCTCCTCCTCTCTCTCTCTCCTTTCTCCTCTTTCTAAAAATAACTAAATAAAATCTTTAAAAAAATAAATAAGAGGCACCATAGAAATGGAGTGATAACTGACAGGGGGACTTATAACAGGAACTTGTAATGAAAAAATATATATATATACTAATGAAGTAGTTATTATAGAATAAAAACATAATATATTAACCAAGTAGTAATTATAGAATAGGTTGTACTAACAGATTCATAAAAAAAAAATCATGCATTAACTGTTTCCATATGAGTATTTTGTAGACATAAGCAGTTGTGGTCCCTGCCTGACCAAGGAACTACACTGACCACAGGACCTAGACAAGCATCAGAAATTTATATCAGAACCAGCAGAAATGTTGCCTATACAACCTGCTCCTGAATGTCAGCAGTAAAACTGTAAGTAAAGCAATGGAACTACATTATGACACATGAATGAGACAACAATGAAACCACCTTAGAGCAGAGATGAGAAACTACATAACCAGAAATTCCTTAGCTCTCTTCTTTCCATGGTCCCCCTAGATAACCTAGCCACGATGTTTGAGATGCTAAGATGAGCCTACAATCTTTTCATGTTGTTGACTGCTAAATAAACCCTTTTCTTCCTAGCCAGAACCTGCCTTACCAGTTTGGCTTTCATGGCAGTGGACGGCTGGACCTGCGAGTCATTTTCCTGGTGTCTCTACTGGTCTGAGTGTGGCTTTAATGTTTGAACATTTGTTAGTGGCTGCAGATCTTTGACTGTTTTAAAAGCTCCCACAAAGCAATTTTAGTCTGTTGTAACTTGATATTTCTAAGAAGAGATGGGGGCTGAAGAGTTTTTTAGTCTGCTTCTTGTGAATTTCAACTTTATAGGCAACTTAACTTTAAAAATAAATTATGCAAAATATTTTGGAACCTAAATTAGCCTCTTTTGTTACACAGCAAATTTACTAATAGTAGTATTTATTTATATTTTAAGATACTTTTAAGTTTTATTGCTGTTCAAGTACAGTTTTCTGCCTTCCCTGCCCCTACCCCAGCCATCCCCAGATCCAGTCCTTGATTCCACCTGCCCTTAGTTTTGTCCATGTATCCTTTATAGTTGTTCTTGAAAACCCTTCACATCCCGCCCCTGCATCTTCCCCTCCCATCTCCCCTCTGGTCACTGTCAGCCTCTTCTCAATTTCAATGTCTGTGATTATATTTTGCTTGCATGTTTGTTTTGTTGATTAGGTTCCAATTAAAGGTGAGATCACATGGCATTTGCCCCTCACTGCCTGGCTTATTTCACTTAACTTAATGCTCTCCAGTTCCACCCATGTTGTGGCAAAGGGTAGGAACTCCATCTTTCTCTCTGCTGCATAGTATTCCATTGTGTAAATGTGCCATAGTTTTTTAAATAAATAAATAAATATATATATATATTCCCAAATGGCCACTTAGGTTGCTTCCAGCATTTGACTATTGTAAAATGTGCTGCTATGAACATTGGGATGCAGAGGTTCTTTCAATTGGTGTTTTAGGGTCCTTGAGGTATAATCCCAACAGTGGTATTGCCAGGTCAAAAGGAAATTCCATTTTTAGTTTTCTGAGGAAATTCCATACTGTTTCCCATAGTGGATTCATGAGTCTGCAATCCCATCAACAGTGAACTAGGGTTCCCTTTTCTCCACATGCTCTCCAACACTTGCTGTTTGTTGATTTGGTTACACTGGCCATTCTGACCAGTATGGAGTGGTATCTCATTGTGGTTTTAATTTGCATGTCTTTGATGGCTAGCAATGCTGAGCATCTTTGCATATGTCTCTGGAACTTCTGTATGGTTTTTTTGGAGAAGTGTCTGTTTGAGTCCTTTACCCTTTTTTAAATTGGGTTGCTTGTCTGCCTACACTGGAGCCATTTGGGTACTTTATATATTCTGGAGATCAAACACTTGTCTGACTATCATTGGCAAATATGCTTTCTATATGGTTGGTTCCCTTTTCATTTTAATGCTGTTTTCTCTAGCTGTGCAGAAGCTTTTTATTGTGATGAGATCCCATTTGTTTATTCTTTCCTTTATGTCCCTTGCTCTGGGGGGACATATCAGTGAAAATATTGCTGTGTGGAATATCTGAGATTTTCCTGCCAATGTTCTCCAGAAGGACTTTTATAGTGTCACGACTCATATTTAAGTCTTTTATCCGCCTTGAATTTATTTTTGTATATGGTGTAAGTTGGTAAAGTTTCATTTTTTTGCATGTAGCTGTCCAGCTCTCCCAACGCCATTTGCTGAAGAGGGTATTTTTACTCTATTTTATGTTTCTGCCCTGTTTCTCAAATATTAATTGACCATAGAGTCTTGGGTTTATTTCTGGGCTCTCTATTCTGTTCCAATGGTCCATGTGTGTGTTCTTATGCCAGCACCTAGCTGTTTTGATTACAGTGGCCTTGTAATACAGTTTGGTATTAGATATTGTGATCCCACCTACGTTGTTCTTCTTTCTCAAAATTGCTGCAGCTATTCAGGAATGTTTACGGTTCCATGTACATTTTTGAAGTGTTTGTTCTATATCTGTAAAATGTGTGGTTGGTACTTTAATAGGGATTGCATTGAATGTATAAATTGCTTTGAGTAGTATGGACATTCTGATGATGTTAATTACTTCAATTCATGAACACAGTATATGTTTCCATTTGTTTGTCTTTCTTAATTTCTTTCTTTGGTGTTAGTTTTCTGAGTACAGGTCTTTTACCTCCTTTGTTAGGTTTATTCCTACGTATTTTATATTTATTGTTGCTATACCAAATGGGATTTTTTCCTCATTTATGTTTCTGATATTTCATTGTTGGTAACTAAAATGCTTTTGATTTCTGAATATTGTCTTTGTATCCTGCTGTTTTGCCAAATTCCTCTATTAGATTGAGCAGGGTTTTTTTTTTTTTTTTTTGTGGAGTCTATAAGATTTTCTATGTATACTATCATGTCACCTGAAAACAATGAAACTTTTGTTTCTTCTTTTCCAATTTGTGTGTTTGCTTTTCTTGTTGGATGGCTGTGGCTAGGACATCCAATACTATGTTGAATACATGCAGGGAAAATGTAGAATCTTGTCTTGTTCCTGATCTTAGTGGGAAACTTTTAGTTTTTGCCCATTGAGTATGATGTTGGCTGTAGGTCTCTCATATATGCCCTTTATTATGTTGAGGGATATTCCATCTATTCCCACTTTGCTGAGTGTTTTTATCATAAACATGTGCTGCACCTTATGAAATGCTTTTTCCACACCTATTACTATGATCATGTGATTTTGTGTTTGTTTTTATTTATATTATGTATTACATTTATTGATTTGAGAATATTGTACAATCCTTGCATCTCTGGGATGAATTCCACTTGATCATAGTGTATGATCATTTTAATGTATTCCTGGAAGTAGTTTTCCAATATTTCGCTTAGAATTTTAGCATCTATGTTCACCAGAGATATAGGCCTGCAGTGTTCTTTCTGTTGTGTCTTTATCTGGTTTTGGGTGATGCTAGGTTCATAAGAAGAGTTTGGGAGTTTCTATCTTCATAGATTTTTTTTGAATAGTCTGTGAAGAATAGGGGTTATCTCTTCTTTAAATGCTTTTTAGAATTCTCCTGTGAAACTCTCTGATCCAGGACTTCTGTGTGTTGGGAGTTTTTGATTACTGCTTCAATTCCATCAGCTGTTAATTGGTCTGTTTAGGCTTTCTGCTTCTTCTTCATTCAGTTTTGGATGATTATATTTTTCTAGAAATTTGTCCATTTCACCTAGGTTTTCAAATTTCTTGGCATGCAGTTCTTTGTAGTAATTTCTTACAATTCTTTCTATTTCTGTGGTATCCATTATAATCTTTCCTCTTTCATTTCTGATTGTGTTTATTTGGGTTCTCTCTCTTTTTGTCTTGATGAGTCTGCTTAAAGGTTTGTTGATTTTGTTTATCTTTTCAAAGAACGAGCTCCTGGATTTATTGATTCTTAGAATTGTGCTTTTAGTCTCTATGTCATTTAATTCTGTTCTGATCTTGGTTATTACCTTCCTTCTTTTTGCTCTTGGCTTGGTTTGTTGTTGTTCCTACAGTTATTGTAAATGTAGGGTTAGGTTTTTATTTGAAATGTTTCTATCTTTTTTAGGTAGGCCTGTATCACTATGAGCTTTTCTCTCAGGACTGCCTTCACTGCGTCCCGTAAGTTTTGGATTGTTGTAAGTTCATTTTCATTTGTTTCCAGGAACTTTTTGATTTCTTCCCTAATTTCATTCTTGACCCATTCATTGTTTAATATCATGATATTCTATCTGTGTGACTTTGAGTGTTTTCGAGTTTTTTCCTTGAGGTTAGTTTCTAGTTTTAGTCCCTTGTGGTCAGAGAAAATGCTTCATATGATTTCAATTTTCTTGAATTTTTGAGACTTGTTTTGTGTCTCTGATGTGGTCCATCTTTGAAAATATTCAATGTGCATTTGAAAATAATGTGTATTTAGCTTCTTTGGGATGAAAGGCTCTCTCTGTATATATCAGTTAAGTGAATCTGATCTAGGATATTGTTCAATGCTGCAATGTCTTTGTTGACATTTTGTTTGGAAGATCTATCCACTTTTGACTATGAGGGATTGAATCCCCTACTGTAATTGTGTTGCTGTCAATATCTTTCTTGAAGTCCTCCAAGATTTTCTTTATGTATTCAAGTGTTCCTATATTGGGTGCATATATATTTACAATATTTATGTCTTCTAGATTGATTTTTCCCTTGTATTATGAAGTGACCTTCTGGGTCTCTTGTTATGGCCCTTTTTGTGAAGCCTATTTTGTCTGATATGAGTATTGCTACCCTAGCTTTCTTTTCCTGTCTCTTTGCTTGGAATATTTGTTTCTAGTCCTTTACTTTCAGTCTGTGTAGGTCTTTTCTTCTGAGGTGGGTCTCTTGTGGGCAGCATATGTATGGGTCATGATTTCTTATCCATTCAGGTATTCTATGTTTTTTTATTAAAGCATTTAATCAATTTATGTTTAAGATTATCATTGATACATACTTATACTTTGCCATTTTATTGTACCTGTGCTCCTCTCTCTCTCTCAATCTTTTTCTTTCCCTTTTCTTAAAACATACTCTTTGGCATTTTTTGCAGGGCTAGTTTGGAGGAGGTTTATTCTTTGAAGCTTCTTTTTTTTCTGGGAAACTCCTTATTTTGCATTCCATTTTAATTAAGAGCCTTGCTGCACAGAGTAGTCTTGGTCATAGAGCTTTGTTTTTCATTACTTGTAATATTCCTTGCCATTCTCTTCTTGCTTGAAGCTTTTCCACTGAGAAGTCAGCTGCTAGTGTTATTGGAACTCCCTTATATGTTACTTCCTGCTTTTCCCTTGCTGACTTTAAAATTCTCTCTTTGTCTTGGAATTTTGCCTTTTTAATTATGATGTGTTTTGAAGTGGGCCTCTTTGGGTTCCTCTTCATTGGGGTTCTCTGTGTTTCCTGGATTTGTGTGAATTTTTTCCCCATCAAATTAGGGAAGTTTTCCATCATTACTTTTTCAAACAGTTTTTCTATCTCTTGGTCTGCTTCTTCTCCTTCTGGTATACTTATTATATGGATATTATTGTGTTTCACATTGTCTTGCAGTTCCCTTAACACCTCTTCATTCTTTCTGAGTCTCTTTTCATTTTCTTGTTCTATCTAGGTGTCTTTTTTTCCTACCTTGTCTTTTAGTGTGCTGAGTCTGTCCTCTGTTTTATCCAGCCTGCTTGTAATTTCTTCTAGTGTGTTTTCTTTTTCTGAGATTTTATTGTTCATTCCTCCTTTTTTGTTTGTACTTTCTATTTCCTTTATTTACTGTTATACTTCTCACTCAGCTCCCTGTAGTTGTCTGTGAGTTCCTTGAGCATCTTTATAACCATTATTTTGAATTCTATATCTGATAGTTTGCTTACCTCCATTTTATTTAGCTTTTAGTGGGGAGTCTTCCATCCCTTTTGATTGCATGTTTTTTTTTTGTCTACCCATTTTAGGTGACTTTTTTTGTTTGTTATAGTGCTTCCTGATATTTCACTTTGCTAGATGTCTTTGTAGGGTGAACTTCCATGGTAGGAATTCTGTGGGGTTCTGTGGTGTGGTCTTTTTGATCTCCATGTCTAGATGCTCTAGGCTTGCCCTTTCTTTTGTTCATGTGGGCTGTCTTGTTGTACTTGGGTTTTTACCTTTCAGTGGTTCCTTTGTTGGTAGTTTCTCTCCTCCAACAGGTTACTGATGTTTGCAGGTCTCACCAATTCCTATAGGTGATCAGTGGCAGGGTAGGAAAGGTGGATTAAGATGGGGGAGAGTATTTTATGGGATTTAAGGTACCAGCCAGTAGAGAGGAGATAGGAGATTCTTTGGATAAGTATAGCATTAACTGTGATATTTCACCCAACTAGCCACTTTTTATAAAAGGTGAAACAGAGGTAAGACTCTTGTTAGAGGGGAGAAGGATTGTGAGCAGAATCCAGAAAACAGAGCACTTGTGCAAGGTGAGATGATGAAATATAATGAGAGTAAAGAATAGAAAGTAGGTGTAGTGTGAGAGAGAATAGAGTGAACTACAGCAACAATAAAGCTCAGGAATAAAGTGAATTGGGCTAAGATCAGGGAGAGTTGCTGTGTAGTATTTACAATTGTATGTAACAACAATTATTTACAATAGTACTGGAACAGCAATAAAATGGCAAGAAATATATGATTTGGATAACCAGAATAGAAAGTGCATGATCAAGAGCAGTCTGTTATTGGAACATAAGTGAAGTGAATGAAGGAAAAATTAAAATACAATAAAGAGAGAATATGAAAAAACAGTCAAACAATGGAATCAAACAGAAATAAAATGAGGAAAACTAAACCCAAGAAAGAGAAATAAAAATATTAATAAAATAAAAGTAGTAAAAATAATGAAAAATAATAATAACACACATAAACAATAAAATGCCAGTTCTATGAGATAGCAAAGTGACATTTGTCTCAGTTTCTCAATTTTGTGGTTAAACTTATGCTCCCCTTTTGGATCTGTTTCTGGACCTTTAATAACTCCCCATCTTATTGTCTAACTAAGGGGAAGTAAAAAAAGGAAAAAAAAAAGAAAGAGAGAGGAAAATAAAAATAAGCTTCCTGCTGACTTTCAGCACACTGAGTGAGTTCTGCTGGTCTTCTCGGATGCCACCCAAAGAGGGGGGCTGGGCTTTTCTCCTTTACTATGGTTTTGCAAGGATAGGGACCAGGCCTGGGACACAATATTTACAGTTGCCCAGCCTCCAACTCAAGTCCTCCATGAGCTGCCAGGCTCCAATCTGCCCCTCAGTCTCTTGGTGCACAGCATGGGTCAGGCTCAGGCATGGCTCAAATCACCCTCAGGGTAAGCCAGCCAATGGTAGAGAGTTCCTTACAAAGCAGCTGCCTGCTGTTCTTAACAAGCACACAGCTTTTCACACAGCCCAGCTTTCTAACCAGTCTGGAGAGTATCTGGGTGAGTGTCCAGCACAGCCCAACTCTCTCCCTTCTCTAGGTGTCACCCAGCACCCCAATTTCTCTGGTAATGACCTAGCCAGCATCCACCATACCAGGGGATGTACACCACCTCTATGTGTCTCCCATTTCATCTCTATTCCCTCCAGTGACTTCCAACATCCAGATTCTTCCTGGTGCTGGGCTGCCCTCCCTGCTCTGGTAGGTGATCTAACTCTCCTCCCCATATCCTACAGCAGGTGCTGGGCCAGAGGCCACAGTGGTCTTGGTCCCTGAGAAGATCCCAGGGATCTTACTGTCCCAGCATAATCTCCTCACCATCTGTTTTTCAATGTCCTCTACACTTGTTGGCCTCTAAACTTTGTATAAGCTGGACTTCCACTGGCTATTCACTATGCTCTTCAGAAAATTGGCTAGGTGTTCAGCTGGTCACAGGGAGGACTGGGCTCCTCTCCCACCTGCCTCACTGCCATCTTGCTCCTCCTCAGTAATATTTATTGAGCATCTACTTGTGTCAGGCACTATTATATACACTTTACTCATTTCCCCCCCAAGGGCACAGTCCTTTCCTTTATTGGATTTCCACATTTTAAAAAGAGAAAGTAATGCGCTCATAATTAAGTGGTTCGGATAAAAGGAAAGGACTTTTACCTAAGTTTCCCATCAGGCCTCCTCTGAACTGCCTGAGTTCCTCCTACAACAAGCTTCTGGGCATCTAAGAACCATCCATGTATGGACTCCATGAATGTCACCTCTACACACTGGTCAGCTAACTGGGAGTGCAGTTGTTCTCAGACCTATTATATGTACACTGCCCCTGATTAGGTCTCACACTAGAGCACAATTCTCTGCAGGGTAGGTTCTTTGAGGCCTGTAGGTGGAGGTTTCTAGCAAAGCTTTTTCAGACTCAAGGTATTTTTGGGGATTTTCACACATGTGAGTTCTCTGGTGTGCCAACCAAAGGAGCTGATCGCTGACACTTTTCTCCCTCAGAGTTTGTAAGGTCTTTTCTCAGATTGGTTTTGTTGTTGATGCAAACCCAAGAAGGCTCTCCATCTAATGATTTTTTTCACACTCAAGACAAATACCTAAATTTTCACAGATATGGCTTCTTTGATGGTTAGGAAAGTCATAGTTCTGTTGGAAGCTTTTACCACACTTGTTGGGGTTTCATGGGCTCTCTGACACCAGCAAGCTGTGCACACAAGCAGGTGGGCTGTGCACACCAAGGGCATTGCCCTCTGGTGCAAACTCACTTGGAGGGAGAGGAGTGAGCCTGGCTAGGAGGCTCCCTCCCTCTCATCATCTACAAGGTTCCCCACTGGTACGAGTCCCCCTGTGAGTGACCATATTGGAACTCAGACTAAATGTTTTCAACATTTAGGATGGTTGAACAATCCTAAACAATGGTAGGATTCTGTAAGGGCAGTTCTCTGGGCAAGTGTTCCAACTTCCTACAATTGCAGATTCTCTTGTCCCCACTGAAGTCTGAGCTCTTAGAAAAATCTAAACTTTGCCTAGAGTTCCTCATTTTAATGAGTTCTCTGACTCATAAATGCTTTTTTTATAGTGTTATAATTTCTTGTCTGGCCAAGACATTTGTGAGGCTTCTGGTGCATGGGGATGGCTGAGCTCAAGCCCTTTCTCCCCTGCATTACAGATACAGGGCTTCTCTCACTGCCATGGACTATCTGATGCTGCAGAAGGGCTAAGCTCTGGCAAAGCCTTTGTCACACACACTGTATGGACAATGAAGCTCCTGTGTCTGAATTCTCATTTTCAGCTGTGCAACAAAGCCCATACCTAGGAGGAAGCCACTCTCACAGGACGACCACTGATGGGGCTTCTCTTCCATGTGAACTCTGATGCACAGCAAGGTCTGAGCCACAGCTGAAACTTTTCTCATATTCAAGGCATTTAAATGTGTGCATGTGAGTTGCCTGGTGCCTGATTAGGCTGGCACTGTGAAACTTCTCATACATTCCAAGCATGTATAGGGCTTCTCCCCTGCGTAGACACTCTGGCAGACAATAAAGTCTGACTTCTGGCTGAAGCACTTCTCACATTCACCAACCACACTTACAGGGCTTTTCCCTGGTGTGAACTCTTTTATGAACAATGAAGGCTGAACGGTGTCAGTAACTTTCCTCACACTTATTACAATTGTAGGGCTTTTTGCCAGTGTGAGTTCTCTGGTGGCTAATGAGATCTGATTTCCCACTAAAAGCTGTTTCATACTCCAGACACGTAAATGTTTTTTCACTGGTGTGAGTTCTTCAGTGTCAAATGAGGTTCTTACTTTGACTGAAGCACTTATCACACTCGCTGCACAGATACGGTTTCTCACCAGTGTGGCTTTGCTGGTGGACAAGCAGATCAGAGCTCTCCAAAATTTTTGCCACAAATGTCACATGTATAGAATTTTTTACCTGTGTGTGTTCTCTGGCATCCTGAAAGGGCTAAGTGGTGCCAGAAGCTCTTCTCACATTTACTACTTTTATACAGTTTCTCATAATTGTGGATCCTCTGTTGTGAAATGAGATCTGAGCATTGGCTGAAGGTTTTCTCACATGTAGCACATTGATAAGGTTTCTCTCCAGTGTGGGTTCTCTCACACATAATAAGAGCTAAGTTTACACAGAAGTTTTGCTCATGTTCAAGGCACTGATATATGTGATCATCTATTTGAGTAATCTCATGCACATGAATAAAAGTCTTCTAACCCTTCTGAGGGCACACACAATACACTGTCCTCTGAGTTCTCTGATCATGTTTCTCTTCTGAAGTGTACATCTCTGTGTCTCTCTTGGGGCACTTCCCACTGGCTGCCTTGGCCCATATCTTCTTCACTGTCATATTCCCGATAAGAACTTGAAAGATACAGCTGTTTTAGGCCTTTGAGTCATGAGCTTTCTGTCTCTACAGGTTTCTAGTATCATATACACTAATTCCTTACTTGGTATTTTCAACACTGGAATGTCAATGGAGGAAAAGCAGTGTTCACTTCCTGGTCCTGAGACTTTGATTTCTCAATGAAGATTGCATTCCGGGACTGATGAGAGCCAGGAGCAGCTCCCTCTGTACACCAGGCCAGGGAACTGGGGCTGGACCACCGAGGTTGCCTCCATGCTGACCAGGCCATCTATACCAACCTTTTCAGACTGGCTGGTGGCAGCCTACACTTTACTCATTTAAATAACTCACTTAAACTTGACTTCCTTCTAGGTAATGTTATTGTATCCATTTTGTAGATATGAAACTTAGGCACAAAGAGGAACCCACTGTTTATATGGAACTAAAGCAGATACATGGGAGAATGGAGCTTTAAGTCTTCAATTGGTGACATGAAGGCTATTCATGGTTTATATGACTTAAGAGAAGGTGGCTACTGTAGACCAGAAGAAGTTGTCTGGATCACACACCACCTCTAGCTTCTCTTTGGCTTTTTAAATATTTTAAAATGGAGTCTCAGTCCTTGAGTTATGTTCTCACTGGAAGGTGATTATGACAGTGGATTGGAGGAAAAGGTGCCCTTTTCCTCTGAAGCAGGAAGTAACACATGGTATGTGATCTTGAACAGGAAGGCAAAAGAGGCCTAAACCCAGGTGGGTGAAATGACCAAAGAGACAAAGCAGAGTTTCAGAGAGATGGCAGATTTAACCTGCCATGCAGCCAATGTCTTCACACAGACCTGTAACCTGCAGCAGTTTTTTAATTCACTGATGTACTGATGTGCACTTAGGCTGTTTCAAGTACTTGGCTATGTACACAATGCTGCTATGAACATTGGGGTGCATAGGTTCTTTAAAACTGGTAATTCCAATGTCTCTGGGTATAGTCCCAGCACGGGATTTCTGGATTGAAAGGCCTTGATTCTGCCTCTAGTGCCCAAGTGGTGGTTGGTGGCCCTGGACTGCATCTGAACAGATCAGTCACTTAAAGAGACCTCTAGGTCCCTAGACCTCTAGGAATGTCCCAAAGCCATCCTCTTCCCTACATTCTTTCTTCTTCATAGTCTTTCTCTTTCTCAGATTCCCTCAAATATTTTTACTCCTTCTCACTTACTCTTTCCCTCAGTCACATGCTCAAATGAAATATAGTTCTCTTTCATTCACGCACATACATGCACACATACAACCCTCTCTTCCATGGTCTCAGATATTATTACTTTTTTAAGATTCATCAATTAATTTTTGCTATATTTGAGCCCCCCACTGAGTTATTTAACAATCAGTTGCAGCCCTGACTGGGTGGCTCAGTTGGTTGGAGTGCCATCCTGTATAAGAAAAAGTTGTGGGTTCAATCCCCAGTTAGGCATATACCTAGGTTGCAGGTTCAATCCTCTCTTGGGGTATGTATGGGAGGCAACTGATCAATGTTTCTCTCTCACATTGATGTTTCTCACTCTCTCTATCTGTCTCTCTCTGTCTCTGTCTCACTGTCTCTGTTTCTTTCTCTCTTTCCCTCTCTGCCTCCCCTTTTTTTTTTCTAAAATAAATAAAAATGTATTCTCATTTGAGGATTTTATTTTATTTTTTGACAATTTTTAAATTTTTTCTAATTTAAAAACTTTACATACAATCCATTTGTTGCTATTATGTAAAATGTATTCATTATTTTAATTGCTACATATTTATCTTAAAAATATGGTCACTTGGACTGAATTGGAATATATCATAATTTTCTCAATTACAATGAATGAAAAATGTTTCTGATTAAGAGATGTTTTATTTATTGCTGTTATCTTAGGACTAAATTATGATTTTTATTTTTCCTTCAATATATTTTTTATTTTTTAATTATTTTAAATTTATTTTAATTATTTTATTGTTGTTCAATTACACTTGTCTGCATTTACCCCCCACTACTGCCCCCTACCCCAGCCGTCCCCATCCCCTCCCTTACTTCCACCCCCTCTTGGTTTTGTTTATGTGTTCTTTATATTTGCTCCTGAAAACCCTTCACTCTTCTGCCCCCCATTATCCCCTCCCACATCCCTTCTGGTTACTGTCAGTTTGTTCTTAATTTCAATGTCTCTGGTTATATTTTGCATATTTGTTTGTTTTATTGATTAGGTTCCAATTAAAGGTGAGACCATATGGTATTTGCCCCTCACTGCCTGGTTTATTTCACTTAGCATAATGCACTCCAGTTCCATTCATGCTGTCACAAAGTGTAGGAGCTCCTTTTTTCTTTCTGCTGTGTAGCATTACATTGTGTAAGTGTACCATAGTTTTTTAATCCATTCATTTACTGATGGACACCTAGGTTGCTTCCAGCACTTGGCTATTGTAAAGTGTGCTGCTATAAACATTGGGGTGCGTAGGTTCTTTTGGATTGATGTTTTGGGGTTCTTAGGATATAATCCCAGCAGAGTACCACAGTTTTTTAATTCACTGATTTACTGATGAGCACTTAGACTGTTTCCAGCACTTGGCTATTATACATAATGCCACTATGATCATTGGGGTGCATAGGTTCTTTAAAATTAGTGATTCAGGATTCTTAGGGTATAGTCCCAGCATTGGCATTGCTGGATTAAAAGGCAGTTCCATCATCAGTTTTGTTTTGTTTTTGTTTTTTTTAGGAAATTCCATATTCTTTTCCACAGTAGCTTCACCAGTCAGCATTCTCACCACCAGTTGTACTGGGGTTCCTTTTTCTTCACAACCTGGCTAGCACTTGTTGTTTGTTGATTATTAATGATGGCTATTGAGACCAGTGTGAAGTGATGTCTCATTGTGGTTTTAATTTGCATCTCTCTGATGGCTAGTGATGTTGAGAATTTTTTCATGTGTCTATGGACTCTCTGTATGTCCTCCTTGGAGATGTGTCTATTCAGGTCCTTTGCCCATTTTTTAACTGGATTTTTGTTGTTGTTGTTGGTGTGGAGACCTGTGAGTTCTTTATATATTTTGGACATCAAACCCTTGTCTGAGGTATCATTGGCAAATATTTTCCCATACACATTGGTTCCCTTTCTATTTTGCTGATGTTTTCTTTTATCATATTGTTTGTTTTTCTAAGTCCAAAATCAAACTGAGGAATCATGTATTGTCTTCAGTTCTCAGGTCTTTTCAGTCTCCTTTAATCTAGAATTGTTCTCTAACCTTCTGCATTATGATGACATTGTTGAGGTGTCTAAGCCAGTTGCTTTGCAGGGGGTCCATCTAAATTTGCATTTCTGATTCTTGCTTCATGATTATATTCATGTTAAACATTTTTTAGCAGGAGTACTGAGAAGACAATGTTGTATATTTTTCAGTACATCACATTAGGGTTTATGTGAAATTGTTTTGTTCTTTCAGCAGTGATACTGTTTTATCTCATTAGAAAGGTGGTATTCATCTTTGTAAAGGCACATTTTCCCTTCATAATTAGTAAGAAACCTATGGAGTAATTCTTATTAGACTTAGTGAATATTTTATTTCTAAACTGTCTTTCACCCTATGGTTTGAGTATCCACTGATGATTCTTGTTAAATTGAATATTATTATGGTAGTTTTATATGAGGATTTTCTGTTTATATTACTCTCTATATATTTATTCATTAGCATTCTCTGTAGAGATTTCTCTTTCCCTTTTAATTGCCTATCTATCTAATTTAGAATCAGTATGGGACTTATGGATTCATTTCTGAACCACTTCAGTTGAATCACATGTTGTATGCATGTTCACATAACAATCTATTCATGTTCTTGCTTATATATTATCTCTTGCTCTCTCTCATTTCTCTCATACTCTCTTATACACTCTCACAAATAAAATAGTTGATTAATCCATAATGGTCACATGGAATCAAAAATTAACAGCAACAGCAGAGAGAGTATGAAGAAGCCATGTCATCTGTAGATCTAAGAGATGGCCCATAAGAAATCTAAGATATGAGCTGAGCCCTCTGAGATAACCACAATTAAAGAGTAGAAGCAAAGGAATGGAGTTCCAAGAATGAGCATAGCACATTCAAAGGATATGAAGAATGACTATTTTGAAGTAGAGAACAATGTTGTGGAAGAGAAAGGTGGAGAGTGGGCAGCATCTTTAACATCAGAATGGGGAGTATGGTATTTTCCTGGAGAGAGGACACAGGTGTTAAGAAAGAGAATAAATGTGAAGAGGGAAAGCCAATGCTCTGTAGAACTTAGGTAATACTGTGGAAGGTTCAGGGCAAGGCAGTTGATGAAGAGATTAGGATACAATCAGTACACACAAAGACTTAAAGTAATTGTTGGTAATAGAAAATGGAAGGGAAAATTAGAAAGATTAAGGGACAATGTGCTTAAATTTGGATATATGGAATGAAAGAAATAGAGGGGATTCACAAGGACACAGAAACTGACAGATAAGGAAGTGAGAGAAGAAAAGTGGGAGCAGGAATGCAGCTAGTCTTGATGTCAAAGACACTGTCCTACTTGCATCTATATTCCCAGATTCCATGCAAAATAGGCACGAAGTAGGGTTCATCTGTCTATTGGTTGCATCCATCTAGAGTAGAAAACTTTAGGAAAAAATTTTCAATATCTTAGGTGGTAATTACATTGCTGGTCTGCAGACCATACTTTGCATAGCAAGAGGTTAGGAAATTTCTGTGCAGATAAGCCAGGCTTAGAGCCTATAGTCATAAAAGAGAAAATGAAACAAATAGTTTCTTTCTCTTTCCTAGGGATTACCTTCATGCTAGGGATGACCCAAATGGAAACCAATATTTTCTACTGACCAAACTTGTCTAAAGCCAAGGGCATTATGACCATGTATACCCTTGCCCCAGAGATGGACTCTGTGGCATCTAAGTGTCTCACTCTGAAAATCAAGTTCATGGTGTCTGACCACAGCCATAAAGGGTAGCTGGACTTCTGAACTTTAAGTGAGTTTCCAGCCTAATAAATGTGCTCTCTGAAGAGTGGTGGGAGAAGGCCATTCACTGTCAAGTGAAGACAACCAGGTGGTGGTATAAAATTCAATAGGACTGGCTCCAGAAAACTCTTCCCATATATGTCACTGACTTACTTTGTGACCCTGGGATAGTTTATTTCCCACTCTTAGCAAAAGTTGCTTTATCTATAATATCAGGGCATTGCACTTCAAGTTAACAAAAGAGAAGGAAGATGGACTGATTGAGTCTGGAAGTTACACTTAATCAGGCTTATGTTTTGAAGTTGCAGCTTCAGATACCCCAGGTGATAGCCAAATATCCACTAAGGAATTAACAGCCCTCATTCCCTCTTGTAAGGAGGGACTGGTTTTCCAATCTCTTGGGGTCCACAGGTCTACTTGCCTGTACTATGGGTGGGGGAGGGGGAGATAAAGGGGAAATCCTTCTGCTGCGTACATGCACAGTTGAAATTGGTTTCAACTGTGCATTGGATGGTACACGGGGAGGTAAGCACATGCACAGTAGAAACCAGATGACACAGAACTTTGGGACATGTGCAGTGAGAGCCAAAAATGACAACTGTAAAGGGAAGGTATCTGGCCTCAGAAGAGGATCAGATTGCACAAGGGCATGAAACCCTGGAAGGTCTTATGAAAGAGCCTGGATAGGAGGAGAACCCAACACAAGCTCATGAAAAATTAGGAGACAGATTGGTTAGTTTGAAAGTCTTTCTTTGGGGGACTTCCGGCAAGATGGAGGCATAGGTGGATGCACCGTACCTCCATGCACAACCAAGATTAGAACAACAACAATTTAGAGGCAGAATAACACCCAGAACTGACAGAAAATTTATCTGAATGGAAGTTGGACAGCCAAGAAGTTGAAGTAGACCCGTTCATCCAGACCAGTAAAAGGGGCGGAGAGGAGCAGCTGGGCATGGGTCACGGTGCACAGAGAACAGGGAGAACTGGGCACATAAGGCAACTGGAAGTGTGTAAGGCATCTGGGGTGTACAAGATCACAGCGGGTGGACCCTGAGTATGCAAGCGGCAGTTGGCAGACCCAGTGAGGCGGCAATTGTGGACCAGGGCAGAGTGCACAACACAAGATCCCAGAGAAGGGACTGAGGTCCCAGGAGAACGGAGCTACCGCCATTGTTCCCACCTGCCCCCGCCCCTACCCCCACATACAACATCACAACCTAGTGACTTGGGTGCCCAGTCCCGGTGAACACCTAAGGCTCCGCCTCTCACCATAACAGGAACCACCAGACCCAAAAGATGGAGAGAGAGAGACATGTCTCAAACACAAGAACAGATCAATGCCCCAGGACTCATTCTTTTGAGTGAACAAGAGATAGCCAATCTATCAGATGCTCAGTTCAAAACACTGGTGATCAGGAAGGTCACAGAATTGGTTGATTTTGGGCACAAATTAGATGAAAAAAATGCAGGTTACTATAAAAGAGATGCAGGAAGATGCATGGAGAACCAATAGTGAAGGGAAGGAAACTGGGACTCAAAACAGTAGAGTGGACCAGAAGAAAGAAAAAAAACAACCAAGCAGGAAAGAATGGAGAAATAAGAATTCAAAAAAAATGAGGAGAAGCTTAGTAACCTCCAGGACATCTTTAAACGTTACAACATCTGAATTATAGGGGTACCAGAAGGGGAAGAGGAAAAGCAACAGATTGAACACATATTTGAACAAATAATAAAGGAGAACTTCCCCATTCTGGCAAAGGAAATAGACTTCCAGGAAATCCAGGAAGTTCAGGGAGCCACAAAGAAGTTGGACCCAAGAAGAAACACACCAAGGCACATCATCATTACATTAGCCAAGGTAAAAATGAAGGAGAGAATCCTAGAAGCAGCAAGAGATAAGGGGACAGTAACCTACAAGGAGTTCCCATCAGACTGTCAGCTGATTTCTCAAAAGAGACCTTGCAGGCAAGAAGGGGCTGGAAAGAAGTATTCCAAGTCATGAAAGACAAGTACCTATATCCCAGATTACTCTATCCAGCAAAGCTTTCATTTAGAATGGAAGGGCAGATAAAGTGCTTCTCAGATAAGGTCAAATTAAAGGAGTTCATCATCACCAAGCCCTTATTTTATGAAATGTTAAAGGGACTTATCTAAGAAAAGAAGATAAAGAAAAAACATGTATAGTAAAAGGACAGCAAACTCACAATTATTAACAACCACACCTAAAGCAACACCAGAAGAAACTAAGCAAACAACTAGAACAGGAACAGAACCACAGAAATGGAGATCACATGGAGGGTTAACAACAGGGGAGTGGGAGGAGGAGAGAGGGGGAAAAGGTACAGAGAACAAGTAGCATAGATTGTAGGTTGAAAATAGATAGGGGGAGGGTAAGAATAGTATGGGAAATGTAGAAGCTAAAGAACTTATAAGTATGACACATGGACATGACTAAAGTGGGGGATATGGGTGGGAGAGGGTGTACAGGGTGGAAGGGAGTGAAGGGGGGAAAATGGGACAACTGAAATAGCATAATCAATAAAATATATTTTTAAAAAGAAAGTCTTTCTCTCTCAAGACTGAGGTAATATAATAAAAGTTTAACAAAGATCCATTTCACTAACATGCATCCATTCCTTCATTCACCATTCACATGTCTCTTAGTTGCCCCTTTGCAAGCCCTGCAGCAGCACATGCCCAAGCTTAGGCATACACCCAAGCTTAAACAGAGACTAAGCTAGCTGGATGGGGACCAAAACTAAGCTTGACTAAGCTTTGGCATGGATTAAATTGAACTACAGCAGCTTTGAATGCCCTGCCAAAACTGGGTAATGGCACAGTATCACGGGATCTTGCCCCTTTTTCTGGGCTTAGTGAAGAGAAGGGTGAACTTCTTCCACAGGATGGAGCTGAGCCATCTCGTCATGAATGAGACACCAGGTACCTGAGGACAGTACTTTTTTTCTACTCCAATAAATCTTACCACTACACCTCATCCTCCTATATTTGGGTCCCCAAAATGCTCTTCTTGCAACTCTGTTAAGAGAACTCCATTTGCACTGGCAACAAGTACAATCACCCCTGGGACTATGCAAAGGAGATGCATAAAGTGAGAGGATTATTATGTTTCAACCTTCATGCAGGTGGGGAATCTAAAATACTATTTTTATATAACTACATATAAAAATAAGTCAAATGAGAGATTAAAAAGAATCTTTAAGGTAAAACTTGAGACTGTATGAAAAATTGAGGCTGTGGCTGGCAGGGAGTTTTGGGAGCAAACATCTTTCAGGTGTCATTAAGGATACATTGCAAGAGAAAAGGAAAATATTGGAGATAAGAAAGCCCTTTTACCTCCAAAACTAATTCTTTAAGCTTTCAGGCATCTTTTATTTTTTTTTCTCTTTCTTTAATATACTTTATTGGTTATGCTATTACAGTTGTCCCATTCTTTTTTCTTTTTTCTCTCTTTTTTTATTATATTTTAATCATTGTTCAAGTACAGTTTTCTCCTTTTTAATCCCAATCCTTTCCCCCCTCCCACCCTCCCCACTTCCCTCCCATTACCACCCTCCCCTTAGATTATGACCATGTGCCCTTTAAGTTTGTTCCTGTGAGCCCTTCCCACTGACCCCTTAAATTCCCTCTTCTCTCCCCTCCCGTCACCGTGAGCTTGTCCTCTATTTCAGTGTCTTTGGTTATATTTTGCTTGCTTCTTTGTTTTGTTGTTTAGGTTCCTGTTAAAGGTCATATGGTATTTGTCTTTCACTGCCTGGCTTGTTTCGCTAAGCATAATGTTTTCCAGCTCCATCCACGCTGTTGCAAAGGGTAGGAGCTCCTTCTTTCTTTCTGCTGCATAGAATTCCATTGTGTAAATGTACCATAGTTTTTTGATCCATTCATTTACTGATGGGCATCTTGGTTGCTTCCAGCATCTAGCTATTGTAAATTGTGCTGCTATGAACATTGGGATGCATAGGTTCTTTTGAATTGGTGTTTTAGTATTCTTAGGATAGAGTCCCAGCAGTGGAATTGCTGGGTCAAAAGGTAGATCCATTTTTAGTTTCCTGAGGAAGTTCCATACTGCTTTCCATAGTGGTTGTACCAGTCTGCAGTCCCACCAGAAGTGCACTAGGGTCCCCTTTTCTCCACAGCCTCTCCAACACTTGTTGTTTGTTGCTTTGTTTATGATGGCCATTCTGGCTGCTGTGAAGTGGTATCTCATTGTGGTTTTAATTTGCATCTCTCTGATAGCTAGTGATATTGAACATGTTTTCATGTGTCTTTGGATTTTCTGTATGTCCTCCTTGGAGAAGTGTCTGTTCAAGTCCTTTGCCCACTTTTTAATTGGATTCCTTGCCTTCTTAGAGTGCAGTCATGTAAGTTCTTTATATATTTTGGAGATTAAACCCTTGTCTGAGGTATCATTGGCAAATATGTTTTCCCATACAGTTGGTTCTCTTTTTATTTTGATACTGTTTTCTTTAGCTGTGCAGAAGCTTTTAATTTTGATGAGGTCCCATTTGTTTATTCTTTCCTTTATGTCCCTTGCTCTAGGGGACACGTCAGTGAAAAAGTTCCTTCATGAAATATCTGAGATTTTCCTACCTACGTTCTCCTCTAGGACTTTAATGGTGTCACGTTTTATATTTAAGTCTTTTATCCACCTTGAATTTATTTTTGTATATGGTGTAAGTTGGTGCTCAAGTTTCATTTTTTTGCATGTGGCTGTCCAGTTCTCCCAACACCATTTGTTGAAGAGGCTATTTTTATTCCATTTAATGTTGCTGCCTCCTTTGTCAAATATTAATTGACCATAGAGACTTGGGGTTATTTCTGGGCTCTCTGTTCTGCTCCATTGGTCCATGTGCCTGTTTTTATGCCAGTACCAGGCTGTTTTCATTATAGTGCCCTTGTAGTATAGTTTAGTGTCGGGTATTGTGATCCCTCCTACTTGACTCTTCTTTCTCAAAATTGCAGCAGCTATTCGGGGTCGTTTATGGTTCCATATAAATTTTTGAAGTGTTTGTTCTATGTCTGTGAAATATGCCATTGGTACTTTAATAAGAATTGCATTGAATGTGTAAATTGCTTTGGGTAGTATGGACATTTTAATGATAGTAATTCTTCCAATCCATGAACACGGTATACGTTTCCATTTGTTTGTGTCTTCCTTGATTTCTTTCTTCAGTGTTGTGTAGTTTTCTGAATACAGGTCTGTTACCTCTTTGGTTAGGTTTATTCCTAGGTATTTTATTTTTCTTTTTGCTATTTCAAATGGGATTTTTTCCTTGATCTCTGTTTCTGCTGTTTCATTGTTGGTGTACAGAAATGCCTTTAATTTCTGGATATTGACTTTGTACCCCACTGTTTTGCCAAATTCATTTATTAGGTCAAGCAGTTTTTTGGTGGAGTCTATAGGATTTTCTATGTATACTATCATGTCATCTGCAAACAGTGACAGTTTTGTTTCCTCCTTTCCAATTTGAAAGCCTTTTATTTCTTTTTCTTGTCTGATTGCTGTGGCTAAAACTCCCAGTACTATATTGAATAGAAGTGGTGAAAGTGGACAGCCTTGTCTTGTTCCTGATCTTAGTGGAAAAGATTTTAATTTTTGCCCATTGAGTATGATGTTGGCTGTAGGTCTCTCCTATATGGCCTTTATTATGTTGAGGAATGCTCCCTCTATTCCCACTTTGCCGAGTGTTTTTATCATGAATGGGTGCTGTATCTTGTCAAATGTTTTTTCTGCATCAATTGATATGATCATGTGGTTTTTGTCTTTGCTTTTGTTTATGTGATGTATTACATTCACTGACTTGCAAATATTGAATCATCCTTGCATCCCTGGAATGAATCCCACTTGGTCACGGTATATGATCTTTTTAATGTATTGTTAGATGCGGTTTGCCAGGATTTTGTTGAGGATTTTAGCGTCAATGTTCATCAGTGATATTGGCCTGAAGTTTTCTTTCTTTGTTGTGTCTTTATCTGGTTTTGGAATTAGGATGATGTTGGCCTCATAAAAAGAGTTTGGGAGACTCCCACCTTTTTGGATTTTTTGGAATAGTCTGTGAAGGATAGGGGTTAGCTCTTCCTTAAATGCTTTGTAGAATTCTCCTGTGAAACCATCTGGTCCAGGGCTTTTGTGTGTTGGGAGTGTTTTGATTACTGCTTCAATTTCTTTTGTTGTTATTGGTCTGTTCAGGCTTTCTGCTTCTTTTTCATTGAGTTTTGGAAGATTATATTTTTCTAGAAAGTTGTCCATTTCACCTAGGTTTTCAAATTTCTTGGCATACAGCTCTTTGTAGTAATTTCTCACAATCCTTTGTATTTCTGTGGTATCTGTTGTAATCTCTCCTCTTTCATTTCTGATTGTGTTTATTTGGGTCTTCTCTCTTTTTTTCTTGATGAGTCTGCTTAAAGGCTTGTCAATTTTGTTTATCTTTTCAAAGAACCAGATCTTGGATTCATTGATCCTTAGAATTGTGCTTGTAGTCTCTATGTCATTTAATTCTGCTCTGATCTTGGTTTTTTCCTTCCTTCTGCTTGCTCTGGGCTGCCTTTGTTGTTGTTCCTCGAGTTCTTGTAGACGCAGGGTTAGGTTGTTTGTTTGGAATGTTTCTAACCTTTTTAGGTGGGCCTGTATCACTATGAACTTCCCTCTCAGGACTGCCTTGTCTGTGTCCCATAAGTTTTGGGTTGTTGTGAGTTCATTTTCATTTGTTTCCAGAAACCTTTTGATTTCTTCCCTAATATCATTTTTGACCCATTCATTGTTTAATAGGATGCTATTTAATCTCCATGATTTTGAGTGTTTTTGGTTTTTTTCCTTGGGATTGGTTTCTAGCTTCAGCCCCTTGTGGTCTGAGAAAATGCTTGGTATGATTTCAATTTTCTTGAGATTCTTGAGGCTTGTTTTGTGACCTATCATGTGGTCTATCTTTGAGAATGTTCCGTGTACATTTGAAAAGAATGTATATTTAGCTTCTTTGTGATGGAGGGTTCTGTATATATCAGTAAAGTCCATTTCATCAAGGGTATTGTTCAATGCCACAATATCTTTGTTGATATTTTGTTTAGAAGATCTGTCCATTTTTGATAGTGGGGTGTTAAAATCTCCCACTATAATTGTGTTGTTGTCCATTTCTTTCTTGAAGTCCTCTAAGATTTTCTTTATGTATTTGGGTGCTCCTATGTTGGGTGCATATATATTTACAATATTTATGTCTTCTTGATGGATTCTTCCCTTGAGTATTATGAAGTGACCTTCTGGGTCTCTCTTTATGGACTTTTTTTGGAAATCTATTTTGTATGATATGAGTATTGCTACCCCGGCTTTTTTTTCCTGTCCATTTGCTTGGAAAATTTGTTTCCAGCCCTTCACTTTCAACCTGTGCAGGTCTTTTATCCTGAGGTGGGTCTCTTGTAGACAGCAGATATGTGGGTCATGTTTTCTTATCCAACCAGCTATTCTATGTCTTTTGATTGGCGCATTTAATCCATTTACGTTTAAGGTTATTATTGATAGGTACTTATTCATTGTCTTTTATGTATACGTGTTTCTCTCTCTCTCTCTCTCCCTCTCTCTCTCTCTCTCTCTCTCTCTCTCTCTCTCTCTCTTCCCTCCCTTCCTTAAAGCAGTCCTTCTAGAATCTCTTGCAGAGCTGGTTTGGTCGAGGTGTATTCTTTTAGACTTCTTTTGTCTGGGAAGCTTCTTATTTGGCCTTCTATCTTGATCGAGAGCCTTTCTGGATATAATAGCCTTGGTTGCAGCCCTCTGGTTCCCATTACCTGGAGTATTTCTTGCCATTCTCTTCTGGCTTGAAGTGTTTCCATGGAGAAGTCAGCTGTTAGCCTTATTGGGGCTCCCTTGTATGTTACTTCCTTTTTCTCCCTTGCTGCCTTTAAGATTCTCTCTTTGTCTTGAAATTTTGTCATTTTAATTATGATGTACCTTGGGGTGGGTCTCTTTGGGTTCCTCTTGATTGGGACTCTCTGTGTTTCCTGGATTTGTGGGACTTTTTCTCTCATCAAATTAGGGAAGTTCTCCTTCATTACTTGTTCAACTAGGTTTTCGATCCCTTGCTCTTCTTCTCCTTCTGGTATCCCTATTATACGGATATTATTACTTTTCATATTGTCTTGCATTTCTCTTAATCCCTCTTCAATCTTTCTGAGCCTCCTTTTCCTTTTCTTGCTCTTTCTGGATGCTGTTTTCTACTTTGTCCTCCAGCTTGCTAATCTGATCTTCTGCTTCATCAAGCCTGCTTTTCACTCCTTCTACTGTGTTGTTCAGTTCAGAAATTGTATTCTTCATTTCCTCTTGACCTTTGTTGAGAGTTTCTATTTCCTTTTTCATGTTTATATAGTTTTCAGTGAGATTGATGTAGTTTCCCTCTAATTTCTGAAAGCTCATTGTGAGTTCATTGAACTTCCTGGTAATCATTGTTTTGAACTCACTATCTGATAGTTGAGTTGCCTCTATTTCATTTAGCATTTTTCCTGAGGCTTCCTCCTTTCCCTTTAATTTGGGGTTGTTTCTTTGCTTCCTCATTGTTCGTGGGTTTCTTCTTTTTTCTTCTTGTTTGTTAATTTGATCTGTTCTAATTCCCTTTCATTATGGTGTGAACTTCTGTGGTAGAATATTTGTGAGATTCAGTGGTACAATCTCCTTCACGTATCCTGGTGCTCACAGCTTCCCCCTATTCTTTTTTGTGATCAGTTGGAGGAGTAAGGCAAAATGGTTTAAGACAGCAAGACAGTATACTATGATATTTACTTTAGCAGCCAGTAGAGAAGAGATGGGTTATCCTATGGCTCCTTATAGTGTCAACTGTGTTCCTCCACCCCACTATCCACTTTTTAGAAAGGATGGAAAGAAGGTAAGACTCTTACTGGGGACGAGAGGATTGTTAGTTGGATCTAGAAAGCTGTGAGGCTGTGGGAGGTCAGATTCTATGGTAGGACTGGACTAAAGATTAGTATATATGAGTTGTGAGTAAAAGAATAGAGACAACCCCCACAATAGTATAGTTCAGAAAATTGCAAAGTGGGCTGAGATCAGGTAGGGGTATTGAGAAGCAATTACAATTGTATAGACTAGGTCTTACTAGTAGTAATAGTAAAGTAACAGTCTTGTGGCAGAATCGATGAGGTCTAGATAACAAGAATAAAGAGTATAGAACCTTGAGAGGTGTATTAAAGGAACACAGATGAAGGATAGTAACTTCTCAACACCATGTGACTGAGATACCAGGGGGAACCTATCAAATGACAGTATAACCAGCCAAGCAAAGAAGATTATATAGAAAGAAAAAGAATACCAAAATATTATTAAAATAAAAAATGTTGGAAGAGTGAGAAAAGGATAATACAAATTTACAGTAACTTGCCAGATTAAAAAAAAAAAAAGGAAAGAAAAGCAGGAGATGGAGTGCAGGATAGATAAATTTGGAGTGGAAAGAATAATATTAGGATGGATGGGAGAGAAACATAATGGATTGCGAGATAAAAATAATAGAAATTGAAAAATAAAATGTCACGTAAAACACAAGATAAAATCAATCAACCAACACCAGCCAGAGAAACCTAACAAAGCCAAAAAAAAAAAAAAAAAAAAACAGACAAAGAAACAAACAAAAACAAAAACAAAAATAAAAAAAAAAACCCTTGTTGGTTTCTAACTGGCCAGACCAGTTTTTCTGATCTTGCTGGCTTCCACTGGCTGAGGGACCTTTGAAATCCTTCTCTCTCTCCCAGCCATACCTCAGCTGGTTTGTCAGGAAGCCTGGGCGCTGCCACACACACCGGCTCTCTGGATCTCACTCCCACGTTCTTCCGGACTCCGAGGTCCTGCAGGTTTCCAGCTCTATGATCCCAGGAGGCACCTGCAACGTTTTTGGATTCACTGCGCCCTCCCTGGGGATCGTAAAAGGGCGCTCCCCTCACCCAAACTTTTGAAATTGGGGTCTAGGATTGCCCTAAGCGCCTCGCCGCGTCCCTTCCGGCATCAAAGTGCGCGAGAGTCAGCCATCCTGTCGGGGCGCGCCAAGCCGTTTCCATCTCCGTGTTCCCTACCGAACCGCACTGCGTCCGGGTGTGGGCGCCTTTCCCTGCTCCCTGGTCGGGCTGGCTGGAAATCTCTGAACCACTGCTGTAGAAACGCACCAAGTGCCACGTCCCTCCCAGGATCTGGATCGCAGCGGGAGATTCAGGCCTCCCTATGGGGCTCGAGTGGAGCGGAGAGTGGCCAGGAGCTCGGCCCGGCTCTGTGCTCTCCACCAATTTGCACTTCCACCGGGCTAGGGTTACAGGCGCCCTTTCAGGCTGCCCCGGGTCCTGTCGGCTAGTGTCCCTCACCCCTCCCAGGCCTCTGGGCGGGTGTTCACGGTCCCTGGGATCTTTTTTCCCAGCCCACTGTCCAATCTGTTCCTTTTAGCAACATTCTCCCCTGGAGTTGCTCGTCCCCAGTTCCGGGGAGGGAGCAGCAACTTCTCTCTCCTGGGTGCCCTGGGGCAGACCCCGGAGCACCCCGGGCGGGCCTGGGGTCTGCACACCCCTAGACCCCGTGCTGATCCCTAGGCCCCCTCCGTCCTGTAGTAGACTTCTTACCTTCTGGTTTTCCAGTGATTGCAATAATTTTTGATGTCCTGTTTTCAAAAGTGATTCGGTAACCAAGTCCACTTGCTCTGTTTCTCCACCGATCCGCGAGTTTCTCTCCTCTTCACAGAAGCCGAGAAAAATGCTGCCTATAGTAAATCTGCCATCTTACTACCAGGCATCTTTTATATTACACACTCTGTCAATGTAAGAAGCATCCAAACTTGTAGAGAATTTTTATGAGTTTATTTGAGCCAAACTGACAACATATGCTGGGGAGCAAGGTCTCAAATGTTCTGGAGGACAACAATTCTGCAGCTTCCTTTAAGCATTTGAAATTAAGAAGGGGACCTGAGAAAGATTACAGGAATGTGAGAGAAAGCAAGGTGGGGAATGTATAACAAGATAGTTAAGATTTTGTGCAGCTTTGAGGGGTGATATTCCCTTAAAAGGGTATTACTTTTCAAATTTCAAGGTTGTATTATCCTAGATGCACAAGAATAATGGACATGGCTGGCTTAAAACTTTTAGTGAAGAAATTATGTCTGGGCTTAACAACCCACAATGATGTGCAGTCAAAAATTTATGATCAGATCACTTTGTGAGGTTAGTTCCATAGAACCCCTTTATTTTTCCATCCACAACACAGACCATGTATGCAGTGTTTATTTTCTTTCTCTCTTTTTTTTTTTATTTTATTGAAGTGACATTGGTTTATAACACTATATAAATTTTGCTGGGTTTATTTTCTGAAAGTAACTGTTCCATTTTTAAAATAAAAGGTTACTTCAACCCCCAAAGTAAACACTACAGCAAAGTCATAATTTATACTAGATTCTAAAGTCAGAGAGTTAAATTTAAAAAGCTTAAATAGATAATACCATTTAAATATCCCTTAAATTGCCCAGAGTCAAGATGGTAGCATTTCTCACAAAAGCCAATGTTTCCTCCAGCATTTGAATTATCCACAGTTTATTTAAACAGCACAGGAAGTTCACACTTCCAATCATTGAAGGTCCAGGAGACTCTGAGTCTAGAAATTCCCAAGCATCATGGCCAACTGAGGAAAATGAATATTTCATTTGTGATCTCAAGCTTACACCAGGGTGAGGTACTCATATATTTTTCACTTTCACTCTCCCTCTCTTTCTACCTTCCCCCCTCCATCTCCAAAGTTATGGAGTTAAATTCCTGTACAGTTACTTTGTGTGAAAATCAAGCTTAGCAGTGTGATTAAGAGCAGTCTATAGATCAGTCTGAGTTTGAACCCTGGCTCTGCCACTTGTTGGCTGTATGTCTTCAGGCAAGTTACCTAACCTCTCTGAGCCTCAGTTTCCTCATTCACAAAGTGAGCATAACAAAGTGGGCATACTCATTTCTTAGAATTGCTCTGAAGATTAAATGAGCTCTTATTTATAAATCATTTAGAGCATTTTCTGAAACATGGTAAGTGCTATATCAATGTTTGTTAAGTTTTAAAGGGGCTCTTATTACCACATCACTTATTCAAGAACATCAGGTAATGAACAATATTAATTTCCTAGACCACAATGTCCAGAAAGTGAAAACCGGGTATCCATATCTTATTTTGGATTTAATGAACAAAGATATCTTAACAAATATGAAGGAATAAACTCTATAGTTAAAAAAAAAACCATTGCATTTTCCCTATTTTTAAATGAATAAATGTCAGTCCTCTTATCCAAGTCACCCATAAACTTCATTTTATATCACAGACCTAGAGAACTAGTTTTACCTCCCGTATTGCAAAATCCAAGTTTTCTGACCTGGAGTCACATGTTTATTCTGACTATCCTGAGGATGGGAGCCAGGAGACATGTCTTCTCTTCTTTCCCTATTGAATCTCTTTGTAGATCAGCATCCCCAGATCACACTTGTTATTGTCAAAGACCACAGACCCAATGGTCATCTTCTTCACCAGTGGGACCACACGCTTCCCCAAGATGGCAAAATACATCCATGAATTTGCCTTAAAATCCTCCTACCCTTCATGGTAGGAAAGAGGGTACCAAATTAGAGGCTGGTTCACTACTTGGGGCAAGGTGCGTGTGGAATGTATGCATGTGTGTTGGGAAACATGTTCTAGGTAAAACTGGGTCCATCTTGCTTTTCCCTTCTGTTCTCTTTGGTTCAGACCATTGAGGGTCTAAGAGGGGAAGGCCTGGACTCCTAGTGTGTATTGACCCAAGCCTCCAAATGGCAAAGAAGGTCTGGCCTGAGCACCTTCACAGAAGGTGTGGAGGAAATGTGGTTGGAGGTGGCAGGCATTCTGCAAGCCACACAAATGACAAGCCATTTTGTTTTTTTTTTCACTTGTTCCAGGATGTGGTGAGGTGAATACAGAATGTTCTAACAATGTGAGCAGAGATGACAGGTCTTTTTTTCCTTTTCATTATGAAGAGAGAAATAAAAGTCATAATAAAAGAAGTGAGCTAAGGCAGGGCTGTTGTCAGCTCACTGGGGAGTCAGAGAAAATGGGGGCTTGGAGATAGGTTCAGGGGGTTAGCTCAGGGCAATTTACTACTGCTAGCTGTTCCTGTGGTTGCAAGTCTTGTGGAGACACAGTTTAGGAGAAAGTTCACATCTGAAAAAGAAAAGGTGTGGACATGCTTCCAAGAGAGCCCACAAATGGCATCCTTTGTCTTGAGGGCTTTTATCTCTCTTTTGCTGGTGGAAACCCTAGGGGAGATCTCAGAGAAGGGTTTTAACAGACTATTCATAAGCTTTCTAGATGTGTGTGATTTTTAAAAAATATGTTCATGTACCAAAATGAGCACATAGAGGAACCAGAGTCATTTTCTGGTCAGCCTTACCTCTGTCTTGGATTTGTTTGGTTCTAATTGTTTTTGTTTTTGTTTTCATTCCCCTGACTTTGACCATCCTTGGGTTTGGCTGGCACTAATGGCACTAATTGGGCTTCTGTTATCTATCACCATGACCAGGGAGATTTAAGCTATTTACTCTCTGGTTAGGGAGGAGAAGTGTAAACCATTTGCTTACTCTCAAGTATCCTTAGAGAAAATAAGATCTTGGGATTTACTAGCTGACTATAAATTGCTTAAATTGTTTGACCCCATTTATCTAACCATCTGTCTCAGTTTCCCTTTTCAAAAATTCTCCTAACATCTAACTATCCTGACTCATTATCAGTCTCTCACTTTTCATCAACTCTACTCCCTCAGTCCATAAACATATTCAATACACATATACATATTCAATATACATATACTGGAAGAATTAAATGAATAAATGGTCTCTCCTAGAGCTGATATCAGAATTCAAATGCTAATAACTGTCAATATTATGTTGATTTCCATAAAGGAAGCAACTATCTTGACTTTTATGGTGTTGTTATTTTTTTTCATTTCTTTAATTTCCCTTAAGTTTGTTTACCTCCTAAGTAAATATCCCAAAACAAGTCATTCTATTTTACTTGTTTTTGAGCTTTGTAATCATATATTAATCTTTAATATCTGGCTTTTTTCAACATTATATTTCTAAGATGTGTTTATGTTGCAGCATATTGCTGTAGCTAATTTTCATTGCTGTATAATATCTAATTTTATGAAAAGTTCACTTTTTTTATCAGCTCTACCATTAATGGATATTTGGGTAGTTTTCATTTGAGGGTTACTGATGATTAATACTGAATTGAATTCTTGCACATTTACTCTGGTGCATATAAACGCACATTTATGTAGCATTTTTCTAGAACAAAAATTGCTAGGTAACAATAATACTGCATCCTATTTTCCAAAGTATCGAATCAATTTATGCTCCCACTAACAGAGTAATTTCCATTGTTCTACATCTTTGGCAATATTTGTCCTTGTCAAAGTCTTTTTAATTTTTTTTTTTTCAATCTGATGGATGCATAGTGTTATTGTAGTATAGTTATTTTGTTTTTATTTTTATTATATCTGTCCATTACCATTTAGTCTCCTTATACCCTCTTCGTCCCCACCCCGCAATCACCACATTGCCATCCATGTCCATGAATCCTTTTTCCTTTGTGCTCAATCTCTCCACCCCCACACTCCCTCATTTTATATTTTCCCATGTTTTTATAATGATTTCTTAGCTAAACTGTAATTTTGTCTTTGAACCTAATGGGCATTTATGTATATTTTAAAGATTCTGAAATGGAAATGGCTGCTTCAAAAATCAGAGCTAACAAGTTTTAGACAGAGTTAAGATATCAAGGAGTTCAACAATAACTCTTACAAAGCTAACTCTGAAATATGTACAACTTGGTTTTATTAATGAAGCCTTCCTTTGTCAATATTCTGTCTCTATCTGTATTTCTCTTTTTTAAAGATTTTATTTATTTATTTATTTATTTATTTATTTATTTAAAGAGAGGGGAAGGGAGGGGGAAAGAGAGGGAGAGAAACCTCAATGTGTGGTTGCTTCTTGTATGTCCCCTACTGGGGACCTGGCCCACAACCCAAGCATATGCCCTGAATGAGAACAGAACTAGTGACCCTTTGATTAGCAGACCAGTGCTCAATCCACTGAGCCATGCCAGTCAGGGTTCTATGTATATTTCACAGCTCATATTTAAAATCCACTTTTGCAACATGTTTTTGTATCATTTATGGTATTTTCAAGGGAAAAATGGAGGAGAGGATCTACAGTATACAATGTGCTTAGCACATGATATACCTACTATACATTCACTGCAGACTTTTCTGTTGTCTCCAAAATTCCTTCTCTCTGGGGTCACCTGTGTGACCCCTGTCTTCCTTTCCAACATTCAGCCCAGTCTTCCTTGATGTCTTAGCAATTTATTTTTCAACCTCTAACATGCATTATCCAGTCAGTTCACATAACCCCACTCTCCACAGAAGGCAGGAAGTAGAGTCCAATTACCACTCCAGTATGTCCCCCTTGCCTGAAAAAGAGTTAATAGGAACTTGGAGGAAATAAGTTACTTCCACCTGGAAGGCAAGTAAGAAAGTGAGGAAGAAGAAGGATGAATAATCCCAATGACAACGCTACGAGTTTTTAACTCCTGGGCCTGAGTCAGAGCATCCAGGGTCTGATCAAAAACTCTGTTGACACCTTGTCTCCCTCTAAGCCTCAGGTTCCTATCTTGCATCACTGCTGTACTGGTGAGGTAGCTCTACAGCCCAAGGAGCAACAGAAATAGGGACAAGAGACAGGCCTTCTGCTCTATGAGGCCTACAGATAGTCAGAAATGGTAGTTAGATGGTCCCCTCTGTGCCAGTCAGGATGTGTTGAGCAACTGAGCCCAATAGATAAGCAGAAATATGCCACAAGTGTGTGGAAAGACCCTACTGTACATGCAACAAGCATATGGAAGGCTTTAGTGTTCTAGACTAATTCGTCCCAAATCAGTTTGCAGAAAGAAAATTCCCACACAGCACACTGAATTGTCAAGACACCAATGTGCTGAAAACTATTTGACAAATGCTTATAAAAAGGTCTAAGGACATGGTGCTATGTTTCTGTGATGGGGAACCAAGGAGTGACAATGGAAATGGAGGCAGATACCTGCAATGTGGAGGCCCTTACTTGTAAGTCCTGCCCATGTCACCATCCATCCTTAGAGCTTCAGCAACCACAGGGCTAGGCATGAGCTGGCCCCAGAAGTTCATTTCTGGGTGTTTATGAGGGTAGCACACAGGTTTGATTGTGAGGAAATTGCAGGAATAGAAGAGGGAACAGAGATATCTCTCTCTCTCTCTCTTTCTCTCTCTCTCTCTCTCTCTCTCTCTCTCTCTCACACACACACACACACACACACACACACACACAGAGTGTGATTCCAAAGAGTGTCAATGAACAGGCAGATGGGCATGACATTCAGAATATTGTGCCTGTCTGGAACCCAAGGACTTTATCAGTGATAGTCTGAGGGGCCATCTACTTTCCAACTCATCCTCAATCCATTTCTGATGCTGGACACAGCCTTTTTCCACAAACTTCCTGTCATCCCTTTAGCTGACAGAGTTGACTGTCACCTCAGAACCTGTAGCAAAATGGCTGTTTTAGTCCTAAGTCATATGTTTGTCATTTTTTGCAAAATAAATAAATAAATAAATCAGTTAAGTGGCCTGCTTCCAGACCTGAGAAATGTTAAGACTCTAGTACTGCACACAGTTTATTTTTAGACAAGGGGAACCACACACTATACCCATAACCTCAGTCCATTTCCATCAACTGCTTGAAACAACAGAATATTCCCATATTCCTGCATGGTGCTTTATTTCTCAAAGCACTTTCAAACCTATTTGTGAACATTTTCCACATGCTTGAAGTGTGAGTGGCAACACGGCAGAAGGAAGACCTTCCTCTCCCAGGAGCTCAGGCCTCAGCTCCAGTCTCAGCATTGCCAATGACAGACTTTAAGACCATAAGAATACTATGGAACCTCCCAGAAGCTCCATTTCCCTATGTCCAAAATGGGAAGTAGAATGTTGACCTTGCAGAATGTGACAAGGACAACGAAGGGAAGTGTGTAAAGCTCCAGCCACAGTGCCCAGCCCTGCACATGTCCATATCGCAGACACTGTTGTCCTCAATTGATGTAGGGAGGTAGTGTGCCAGATGTCAGGAGTGCAGAGATGAATGGGCCATTTCTATCCTCAGGGTGCTTATTATCTATTGAGGGAAATAGACATGCAAAAATCAGTATAATCCCCTACTGGTGATAATAGAGTGTGGGGGAAATACTATGGGAGGATCACCCAGATGACTTTTTGTGGAGCCTGAGTAACAGCTGGATGACCTAAGTAGCTACTTGTACTCACTTGGTGTGTGTACTTTTCAGTACTCTCAAACTCTCTGAGAGGGGCATGGTATAATTGTCCCCCTTAAACAGATGAGATCAAAAGGCTTTCATTGGTCAAGATTCAAACCCTGGTCTGCCTGACCATAAAGCTCTTAGTTTTAGAAAGAATGCTATTTCAGAGAACCACGAAGGAGGCATACATTCATCAGAAGGCCACATGGGGATAGGGCAGTGGTATCAGAAGGAACAATCACAGTAATTTCAACCCAGCCCTGACAAACAGTTGATGCAGGATTCCTATCACTGTTTAACAGTCCTGAATAAATATCTGCCAAATGAAGTCATGACTTTCCCCTGCAAGTGGACACATGCCTGGCATGCAGTGGTCACTCTACTATCCTCAACACATGCCCACAGCCCCAAGCTCACCCTTTTGATTTTTTTTTTAAAGATTTTATTTATTTTTATTTATTTTTAGAGAGGGAAGGGAGGGAGGGAGGGAGGGAGAGAGAGAGAGAGAGAGAGAGAGAGAGAGAGAGAGAGAGAGAGAGAGAGAGGGAAACATCAATGTGCGGTTGCTGGGGGTTATGGCCTGCAACCCAGGAATGTACCCTGGCTGGGAATCGAACCTGGGACACTTTGGTTCCCAGCCCGCGCTCAATCCACTGAGCTATGCCAGCCAGGTTTGATTTTTTAAATTGATTTTAGAGAGGAGTGGAGAGAGACAGAAACATTGACTTGTTGTTCAACTCATTTTTTTCTTTTATTGGTTGATTCTTGTATGAATCCTGACTATGGATCAAACCCACAACTTTGGAATATCTTTGTTTCTTTCTTGGCTGCCCCCACTGGATGCTGTAGTACCAGCAGTCAGTGCTAGCCCAGTGCATGTCTGCTGAAGAGCTGGGTAAATGCCTTGAGCCTACAACCCAGACTTTCTAAGCTTCCCCACAAGACTTTATGAGGAACATCAAATGACATCTGAGCAGAGATGCTGTGTAAGACTCTTGCTGCTCTGTGATTAGCTTGGACTCTTTCACAACCCAGATTCTCTTTCTTTTGTGCACAGGGATTAACTTGTGGCACTCCTGGGGAACAAAGTTTGATCCTGGTTCTATGAATAAATCATCCCATGATTCAACACCCAGGTCTGGTCCTAAGGCATGGTCAGGGAGCATTGAGGTTTGAGCTTGGATCAGTCCCTTGTGTGACACGAGGCAGCAGAAGCAGCCAGATCCTCTGCCCTAGTTGTACTTCCTTCTCTCCTTCTATTTTTCCTTTGATTTCATGGGGAGATTTCAGTATTGATGCAGCTCACTGTGACAGCCAGAGGCTTCACATACAGCTGATGGCAAACAGTACCTGAGAGTAGCACTGGTAGTTCTGTCCACCAGCTGATGTTTTTAGCTTTTCCCACCCTGTGTTTTCTAGCTTGAAGATACATTTACAATGTCCATATATCATGAAACAAATAGACCCTTTGTTAGGTAGCAGCGAGAAATGAGTGGCCAGAGGAGGAATAAAGCAGAGCCCCTGCTCAGCACAATCTAATAAAAAATAGGAGGCTAGAAATGAAAAATAGACATGTCTCACCTATTGATTCAGCAGTCCTGAGCCCAGTCCAATAGGATTGCCAGGCATTCCAAATATCACAAGCAAAACTATGATAACACAAGAGGAGGGGAGCCTTTGAAATTCTGTGTGTATCATCACCACTAGCTGGGGAAGAATGCTTTTGTAACTGTGCCAAGGTCTAGAAGAGAAAGAAGGAGGAGGAATCTAGAAACTGGCTAAAGAATATATCCCTTAACCCCAATAGTAGGCACACTCAGATTAGCTGGGTGCCTGCTTGTTGCTTCTGGCTCAAGTGTATAAAACAAACTTACTAGCAACTTTATTTCTTGCTTTCAGCTTTGTGACCATATGTGTTTCATAAATAAATTTGTTATCTCATTTCCACTGTCTCTTGCTTGAATTCTGCTCTTGCAAGCAAGGCAAGAACACAAGGAAGGGAATCCCCCTAACTTGGGTCTCCAGTAACACCATGACTTGCTGATTCTAAAGACCTGGCAGTTTTATTCTATTTTCTGACGGGGATTCTCTCCAATGAACTCCACAGGTATTACCTAAATAAGCCAGGCAATGTTTGATGGTGGGAGTTGGGGGGCAAAAGTGTTGGGGAGCCCTGCAAGGTGACACTCACAGACCCATTGCTCCAGAGCATTGATGGCAAGGGCAGCATCCTGATGCCCAACACTGAAAGTAACATTGGCATCAGGATCAAGCCCACCAAGCCCATTGGCTTGTTCATGTGCTATGAGGTAAGGGCACCCTGCCCCTCCCTGGCCCAAGAATCCCTGTAAGTGATAAGGGAGTGGACTCAACTCTACATCCTGAGACTTCTTCACCTCTCCCTTTATTTGCTCCAATTCAATGGAGCTTGTTCTAATTAATCACAAAGCTCATAACATGTTCCCACATCCTTTCCTGTCTTAACCCATCTGGCACTGATGGAATAGAAAAAAGCCTTGTTTCAGAATCATTTGACATGGGGGCCAATGACCTCCTATAGTTAAGAATGTAAGCTGTGACTAGGTTTAAATCTACCATCCAACTTGCCAACAAGATGTGAACAAATCTATTAACTGCACTAAGCCTCTGGGGGACTGCACTATCCCCACTTTACAGAAAAAAAAAAAAACACTTCTGGCTGGAAAAGTTATGTCTCTTCCTCATGCCAAATAAATGTCAGGTCTAAGATTTAAACCCATATCTTTTGGGCCCTGAAGACTAAATGAGAAATCCAGGGATTATTGAAACTCTTGACCAGGCAAACTCTAGCTCTCCCAGGGTAGGAGAGGCAGCTAAGAGTAAATTCTCAGCTTCCAAGATTGGCCATGGAAGGGTGGACAGACCTGAAATTGATCTTAGACTCCATCCCCTTTATCCAAAAGAACAGCCATCCTAGATTATCCTGTTGTCACTGTTTTCCTCACTCTGGCCTTTAAGGGGTGCTGCTCCACTTGTAATATGATCTCCCAAAAGCAAACAGGCAGGTCATACATACATAGCCTTAAAGTTCTCAGAAGCAAAATTTTAAGCATTGGTAAAAGAGAAAACAGACTAGCATGTATATAGATCAGTGGTTCTCAACTTTGCCTATACTGTAAAATTATTTGGGGAGCTTTTTCTAAAAAATATTAATGACTGGACTCAACCACAGAGGTTTTGGTTAAATTGAACTGGGGTGGCCCCGTGGAATAACATTTAATTTTACTGGGTGCGACTTATTTTGCAAAAATGTCCTCACATATACCCACACATGCTCTCCCATTTTACATGCTCTCATGACAATATGTTATCTCTCTTTCCAGTGAGATTTGCTTGCTTTTTTATCCCTTTCTTTTCTTTTTATTGAGCTAAAATATATATGGGTGTAACATAAAATTTACCCTTTTCACCACTTTGGGGCATACGGTTCTGCCCCATCACAGTTGCAACCATCACAATTATGCACGTGCAGAAAATATTCACCATCCCAAACAAAAACTGTTCTTATTAAACACTCACTCCCTCTTCCTCATCTCCCCAGCACTTTGTAACCTCTTACATAATTGTTTTCTATAAGAATTCACCTAGTTTAGGTACCTCAACTAAATGGAATCGTACATTCATCCTTTGGTACTGGTTTATTTCACTTAGCACAGGGTTTTCCAAATTCATCCATATTGTAGCAAGTAACAAAATGTCATTCCTATTAGGGGTGAATAGTATTCCATTGTATGTATATACCTCATTTGTTTATCCATTAATCTCTTGATGGACATTTGAATTGTTCTCACATTTTGGCAAATATGAATAATGCTGCTATGAATATTGGTGTGCAAGTATCCGTTCAAGTTTCTGCTTTTACTTCTTTGGGGTGTATATGCAGAATGGAATTGCTGGATAATATGCTAATTCTGTTTAAATTTTTTGAGGGACTGCCAAAATGTTTTCCATAGTAGCTGAACCATTTCACATTTCCACCAACAATGTTTTCAGTTTCTCCACATTCTTCCCAACACTTGTTATTTTCAGAGGTTATTTTTTGTTTGTTAGTTTGTTTTGGATAACAGACATTTTAATGGGTATGAGATGGTATCTCATTGAAGTCTTAGTTTTCATTTTCCTAATGCCTAGTGATTTTGAGCATCTTTGCACATTCTTCTTGACCATTTGTTTATCTTTTCTGCAGAATGGTCTATTTAAGTCTGCTACTCATTTTTTAAATACATTGTAGGCATTCAGTACATTTTGAATTTTTTCTTTCAGTGGTTTGAATTTAATTGGTGAAATCATTTTTAGTTTTTTTAATTGAAGTATAATTGATATACAATAATATCAATTTGAAGTATACAACAAATAATTTTTTGCTTTTCAGTATACATTTTTAAAATAATTGTTTTAGTTTTCAGTTACAGTTGACATTCAAAATTACATTAATTTCAAGCATACAACCTAATGATTAGACATTTATTTTATTTTTTATATTTTTATTTATATTTTTATGATTTATTTATTTTTATTTTTTAAAATTTTTATTTATTTATTTTTAGAGAGAGAAGGGAGGGAGGGAGAGAGAGACAGAGAGAGAGAGAGAGAGAAAAACATCAATGTGTGGTTGCTGGGGGTTATGGCCTGCAACCCAGGAATGTACCCTGGCTGGGAATCGAACCTGCAACACTTCGGTTCGCAGCCCGCACTCAATTCACTGAGCTACACCAGCCAGGGCATGATTTATTTATTTTTAGACAGAGGGGAAGAAGGGAGAGAAACATCAAAGAGTGGTTGCCCCTTGCATATTCCCTACTGGGGACCTGGCCCACAACCCAGGCATGTGCCCTGACTGGGAATCAAACCTGCAGCCCTTTGGTTCACAGGCCAGCCCTCAGTCCATTGAGCCACACCAGCCAGGGTTGATTAGACATTTATATATGCCACAAAGTGATTGACCAAATAAACTAGTACCCACTTAGCATTGTGCATAGTTGTTGCAATATTATTGGCTATATTCCTTGTGCTGTACTTTAGACCTCCATGACTATTCTGTTACTACCAATCTGTACTTCTTAATCCTTTCACTTTTGTAACCCATCCCTCCAAACTCCCTTTTATCTTACAGCCATCAAAATGCTCTCTGTATCTGAGCCTGTTTCTGTTCTGCTTATTTATTTATTTTGGTTTTTAGATTTTACATATAAGTGAAATCATATGGAATTTCTCTTTCTCTAACTCATTTCACTCAGCACAATACCTCTAGACCCATCCATGCTGTTACAGATGGCAAGATTTCATTTTTTATGGCAGAGTCATATTCCATTGTATATGTGCACCACTTCTTTGTTATCCTTTCTTTGCTTGATGGACAATTAGGTTGCTTCCATATCTTGACTATTGTAAATACTGCTGCAATAAACATAGGGATGCACTTGCCTTTTAAATTTAGGTTTTTTAGATTTCTTTAGATGGTTATTCTGGGTTCCTCTTAGTCTCCTCTTATAGCTTTTGTCTTAAAGTCCATATTGTCTAGTATAAGTATTGCCACCCCAACTTTTTTCATTTGTTTGTTTCCATTTTCATGAAATATCTTTTTCCATCCCTTTACTTTCAGTCTGCCATTTTCAGATCAAAATGTGTGTGCATTTTGATCGAAAGTGAGTCCTTTGTAGATAGCATATGTAAGGGTCTTGTTTTTTTATCCCTTCGGCCACTGTATATATGTCTTTTGATTGGAGCATTTAATCCATTTGCATTTAAAGCAATTGATGATACATATGTAGTCATTGCCATTTTATTATTCATATTTTTTATCATTTTTTTCTTCTTTTTAAAGAAGACCCTTTAACATTTCTTGTAATACTGGTTTGGTGGTACTGAACTCTAGCTTTTATTTTGTCTGAAAAACTCTTTATCTGTCCTTCCATTCTACATATTAGTTTTGCTGGATGGAGCAATCTTGATTATAGGCATTGCTTTTCATAATTTTGAATATTTCTTGCCAATCCCTTCTAGCCTTGCAAAGTTTCTGTTGAGAAATCAGCTGACAGTTTTATGGGAACTCCCTAGTAGGTAACTCTTTTTCTTTTGCTACTTTAACATTCTTTCTGTCTTTAACTTTTGGCATTTTAACTATGATGTGTGTGCTTGGGCCTGTTTGAGTTCATTTTGTTTGGGACTCTCTGTTCTTCCTCAGCTTGTGTGTCTATTTTCATCACTAGGTTAGGAAAATCTTCCATTATTATGTTATTGAATAGGTTTTCATTTCTTTGTTCTCTCTCTTCTTTTTGGCACCCTCATGATGCAAATCTTGGTATACTTGATATTGTCTCAGAGGCTCCTTAAAGTATCTTCACTGTTTTAATTCTTTTTTCTTTTTGTTGTTCCAATTGGGTGCTTTTTGCTTCCTTATCTTCAAAATTGCTGATTCAGTTTCTCTGCTTCATCCACTCTACTCTTGATTCCCTGTGATATAGTCTTTATATATCAGTTTTTCTATTCTTTATTTCTAACTGCCTCTTTTTCATTATCTTCAATTTTATCTTTCCCATGTACTTTGGAAATTCTCACTAAGTTGATCTATTCTTTCCCTAAGTTCCTTGAGCAGCCTTATCACCAGTGTTTAGGGCTCTGCAGCTGGTAAATTGCTTGTCTCCATTTTGTTTCATTCTTTTCTGGAGTTTTATCCTGCTCTTTCATTGGGGACATATTTCTGTCTCATTTTGGCTGCTCCCTTGTGTTTTTTTCTATGTATTAGGTGGAGCTTCTATGTCTCCACATCTTGCTAGTGTGGTTTTATGTAGTAGGTGTTCAGTGGGGATCAGTGGCACAGCCTCCCCATATACCCAAGCTGGGCCCTCCAGGTACAACTCCTGCATGGGTTGTGTGAACTCTCTTGTTGTAGTTGAGCCTTGATTATTGTCATGTCAGTGGGAGAGACTGGCCTCTTGGCCAATCAGCTGTAAGGACTGGTCCAGACTACAGTAAAGGAGCTGCTGTGCAGGTGCTGACCCTATGGAGCAAGACTTGCTTCAGTGGGGCTCTTTTGCCCAGTGAGTCTGTCACTTGAGTGTTTTCTTTATGGAGATGGTTGTATTATGCTCTAGCATAGTCTGAAGCTGTCCAAGGGCACACAGGTTCTGGAGTCTCCTAGGAGGTGTAGGCTAAAATCATCAGTCACATGTGCCCTGCCCAGGGCTACTGGGCATAAGCTACAAAGCAATCTCCATATGGGGCTTTTTGTGCTGGGTTTGGAGATACCTAGAAAAGGGTACACTGTGAACTAAGGCTGACTGCAGCTAATGCCTGGACTGGGGTCACTAAGCAAGAGGTATGGGGCACATGGAAATCAGATGATGTTTGTTTGGGGTTTTCAAACCTTTGAGAGATTTTAGGAAAGTTTGCAGCATGAGCCAAAAGAAGGTTGTTTGTCCATACAAACTGTAAATGGCTTGGGTGGATCCACAAATTGGATGGGTAGGGTATTAGGGAATTACCAGGGCAGGGCAAATGGTGTTAGGTAGATTGATGGAGATTCAAATATAGCTCTGGGGGGAGAATTCAGTAAAGGAACCATGGCCTCTGCCAACATTTGTGTCAGGGGAAAAACTGTCTCTCCAGCCTTCACCTTGGAGTTAAGTGATTCATTTCCTCCCTGTGTATTCCTGGTGCCTTTCTAGTTGCTGTGCTAGCACTGGAGCTCAAAATGAGTAAGTCCAAGTAAGTTTGTACACAGGCCTTGCAAGTGAAATGCATGGGACTCCAGGAGCCCTTCCAGTCACTCAGCCACAATCCTAGCTGGTTTTCATAGCTAGAAGTTGTGGGGACTTTTCTTCTTGGCACTGGAACCCTGCGTAGGGGTGCAGGGCTGGTGTGGGGTTGGGAACCCTCACTGTAGGGGATACCTTTTCTCTGCAGCCAAAATAGCCCTTCTGATTTTTAACTACTACATGGGGGTGTGGAACCAACCTGCTCTGCCTCTCCATCCTTTCCACCAGTCTTGGTGTGGCTTCTTATTTATATCCTTACTTACAGGATTTTTTAAAAGAAAAAGTCACATTTATTCAGGGTCACGATCAGACTATTACATTTAGCAATCAACAGCATGGGTGGAAAAAAAAAACTACATTAAAATCCTTTCTTGCAATGCTTTACACTTTCCACAAAACAGAAACTAAAGTAACCTGTTATACAATTAGTCACAAATACAGTTTTCAAGTTTTTTGCCCATTCACATGAGTATTGTCTAAAACATACCTTTGTAGCAGCTAGGCCCTGCCACCACTGTGCTTGACGGAGTTCACAAATCTCTTGTAACCTGTAGCTCCCCTGTCACTTCTCTGGCTCTCCTTTCCTGCTGAATTTTTTGTTCAGCTAGATTTCAGGCAGTTCTGAATGATATTTGTTCCATAGTTTAGTTGTAATTTTAATGTTGTGGGAGAATGTGAGTACTGCATTCACCTAGTCTAATATCTTAACTGAAATCTCCCTTTGTCTGTTTTTTAGGGAGGGTGAGACATTTTAATTTTGTTATAGAGTTGCAAGAGTTCTTTATTCTGGATATTAATCTCTTATTAGATATATGCTTTACAAATATTTTCCTCCATTCTGTGGGCTACCTTTTCATTCTCTTTATAGTATTCTATGATGTATAAGTTTTTTAATTTGATAAAAACATTTTATCTATTTTTTATTTTATTTCCTGTCTTTTAGGCATTATCTTCAATAAATCATTGCCAAATTAAAAGTCATGAAGATTTCCTCTCATGTTGTCTTGTAAGAGTTTTATCATTTCAGCTCTTATATCTCAATTTTAGATCAGTTTTCAGTTAATTTTTGTATATGGTATAAGGCAAAAGCACGTAAACATCCAAGTTTACCAGCATCATCAGTTGAAAAGATGATCCTTTCCCACTGAATGGTCTTGGCACCCTTGTCTCAAATAAATTGAAAATATATATGAAGGTTTCTTTCTGGGCTCTCTATTCTATTCCAATGGTCTATATAGTTGTTTTTATGCCAATACCACATTTATGATTACTGTGGCTTTGCAGTAAATTTTTAACTGTATGTTTTCTATAATTATTTATTCTCCCCCATATCTTCTTCCACCTCCACTCTCCCCTGCCCCTCCATAGTAAATTTTGAAATCGGGATTGTAAGACCTTGAAGTTTCTTCTCCTTTTAAAAGATTGTTTTGCACCCTGGCTGGCATAGCTCAGTGGATTGAGTGCAGCCTGCGAGTCAAAGCATTGCAGGTTCAATTCCCAGTCAGGGCACATGCCTGGGTTGCAGGCCACGGCCCCCAGCAACCACACATTGATGTTTCTCTCTCTCTCTCTCTCTTTCTCCCTCCCTTCCCTCTCTAAAAATAAATAAATAAAATCTTAAAAAAATTGTTTTGCATATTTGGGATTTCTTTAGATTTTATATAAATTTAAGGGTGGATTTATATATTTCTTCAAAACACACCACTGAGACTCTGAAAGAGATTGCATTGCAAGTATAGATAGCTTTGGGTAGTATTGCTATTTTAATCATATGAAGTCTCCAATCAATGAGAATGGGAGACTTGTCCACTTCTCTTCTTTTATTATGAAAGTCCATATTTTTGGACTATAAGGTACACCTAGGTTTTAAAGGAGGAAAATAGGAAAAAAAATTTGAAGCAGAAAATATGGTAAAACTATCCTAGCTGATATATGGAGTAAAAGAGCAAACAACCAACATACCTCAACATATATGAAAATAAGGGACCAAAAATTGTAGCGGAACTGAAAACCAGATGGTAAGGAGAGTGTATCAGGACAATAAGTTTCCAGGGATCAGCGAGGGGTTCAGGGGGGTTGCAGCCCCAGGCCTGGGCCTGCTGCCGGGTTTGTCACAGAGTCCTTGGGAGAGAGCTGGGGCAACTGCTCCCTCCCTGGCCAAACAAAGTCAGAGCAGCACGGGAAAAACCCAGTTGCTAGCAAACACACAGGGGCTGTGAGCACCCGTGGAGTCTGCAGACACTGGCAGAGTTGAGAGTCACCTGAGAGGCCCCAATCCCCATAGTCACCTGTCTGGCTGGAGAATTTGGCTGTGGGAGAGGTCAGGCCACTGTATGGAGGCAGCAGGCTTGAGTAGGAGGAAATTCTCAAAAAGAAAAAGTGAAAAGACAGACACTGTTTGGGGAATTCCCCTATAGCAATCGCTCAGGCCTCCCTGCCACCCAGCCTGGCAGTGATCCAGAGGTTGCACAGAAGGTTGTGCTAAAGCAGAAGACCCTGCTCACTCCCATAGCACTGGGAAAGGTGAGGCAGCCAGACTGAGCGCTCACACCTCCGCACCCCAGCCCACAGTGGTAACCCTGGGGAAAGGCCTGGTCCCCACACTCAAGGTGCAGGGGAGGGGTGCCAGGACAGTGCTAGGCTGACTGAATGCAGATCAGGAAGAAAAGCCATACCAATTGCCCCTCAGTCAGCTGCAGCCGGCAAGACCAGAAAAACTGGTTTGGACACTTTGAAACCAAGAGGCTTTTTAATTTTATTCTATTTTTATTTTTTTAATAATTTTTAATTTTTATTATTATTTCTCTTTAAATTCCTTTTTCCTCTCTTTCCTTCTTTCTTGTTTTATTCCTTCTTCTTTCCTTTCCTAAACTTTTATCTTTTTCCTTTCTTCGTATGCTTTTTTTATAATACCTACAAGTGAAACCAAAAAAAACCCCCAAAAAACAAACCCCGAAACCAAAAACAGAAGAAACCCCTGGAACTGTGAAAAGACCAGAGTTGGACCCAAAGAAGAAGCATCGCAACAGCTGTGACAGTGAGACAAATTTCACTCTGCTATTACAGAGAAACTGGAAGATATTGTATATTTGTATTATTATTATTTTTTCCATTATTCTTACATCTTTTATTTGAATACTATTTTTGATTCTTCTTCTTTCTGTATAGTCTTCCTTGCTAGGCTGGTTATATTGTATCATTTGAAAGGTTTCCCCTGACATCTCTTTCATAGTGTATAGCTAATTTACTGCCCCTCACTTCATTTGGGTCCCATTAGCACACTACTCAAGGTCCTATACTCCCTATTCTTGTTATCTAGATCACATAGACTCTGTCATATGATTGTTGCTCTAATATTATTGTAAATAATTGCTGTTCCATACAATTGTAATACTTCACAACACCTCTCCCAGACCTTAGCCCACTGCACAGTTCCCTGAACTCTATTACTGTAGTGGTTAACTCTATTTTCTCACACACTACACCTATTTACTATCCTCTACTCTCACTTTAGCTCAGAATCTGACCTCCCACAACCTCACTGCTTTTTAGATCTAACTCACAATCCTTCCCTCCCCAACAAGAGTCTTATCTTCTTTCCATCCTTTCTGAAAATCAGCTAGTTGGGTGGAAGATCATGGTTAACACTATACATAGCCAAAGGATCTCCTATCTCTTCTCTACCAGCTGCTATTGTAAATATCATAGAAAACTCTGTTGCTATCTTAAACCATTTTGCCTTCCCCCTCCAACTGATCACAAAAAAGAGTAGGTGGAAGTGGTGAACACCAGGATACCCACTGGAAGAGGAAAAAAACAAACAACAAGGAAACCACTAACAGATAAAAACAGAAGAAGGTGAAGGAGGGAGTGGAAACCACAAAAAGTTCAATCCAGGGCTTATCTGGAAATACAGCTAAAGAGTAGAGACACTACCCAGTACAAACAATGGAACAAGAGCAAGAGAGAGTCCTCAAAACCTTATACACATGGAAGAACCAGCTTCAACACAACCTACCTACACCAGCACAACAAAATACAAGAGGTGGTGGACAGAATAACCTTCATTTAACCAGCTGGTGGGAAGGACCCACCAAAGAAGGACTCAACAACAATCAAAACCCAAAGAAAAACACATAACCAACTTAAATGACAGCCCAAGACCAGTGAGCTTGGGAGATCAACAAGACTTCACCACTGAATCTCACAGGTCTTCTACCACAGAAGTTCACACCGTAAACCCAGGGAGCCAGAACAGACCAATTTAAGAAGCTGAGACTAACAAGAAGAGTCTCACGAACAATGGGAAGACAATGTATCAATCCCCAAATGAAAGGAAAGGAAGAAGCCTCAGAAAGAATGCTAAATGAAATAGAGGCAACTCAACTATCAGATATTGAGTTCAAAGCAATGATTATCAGGAAGCTCAATTAGCTCATAATGAGCTACCAGAAACTACAGGGAAGCTACAATGAACTTCTGTATTAACATGAAAAAAGAAATAGAAACTATCAACAAGGGCCAACAGGAAATGAAGAATACAATTTCTGAACTGAACTGAAGTACTCAGTAGAAGGAATCAAAAGCAGGATTGATGAAGCTGAAGATTGGATCAGTGAGCTAGCGTGATGCAGCCACTGCCCTGCAGTGACCCCAGAACCCTGCAGATGGCTCATCGAAATATGAGAAAAATAAACACACAAACAACTGAATCCTGTGGAGAAATGGGGATGAAACGACCACTCTCTCTAGTGGAGAGTGCAATGGCCACCCTCTCTAGTGGAGAATGCCCTAAGTCACCACTTGAGTAGGCTTTTATTAAGAATACAGATATAGTTTGTGGATTACAGTCTGTCAGGGAAGATTCAAAGGAATAGATAGCTTTCAAAGGTGCTGGTAGATCTCCTGCAGGGATTCTGGGCTCAGAGGTTGTGTTTTATTACTTAAAAAGACTACAGGACCTAAAAGGCTAGTCTCGTTTCCTGCTCGTGCCTTCATATTCTACTTCAATAGCATCCTCCAGCAAGTAGATCTCACAGGATCTTGCATATTCTATGTCCCACACCTGATTACCCCGGGGGCCTGCCAACTCTGGTCTAGACTGCACCACCTCTGTTATTTCCACAGGCCTGAATCAGTCAGAGGAGACAAAGGCATCCAGGAGACTTGGATTTCTCACATATAAGAACACGGACTCAGGCTTTGACAAAGCCGAGAGGGCAGAGGTTGATGTCGATTACCCCTTCATTTCCACAGCCCCCCAAGTCCTTCCCTGGGGCCTCCACATGATCATAACTGTCTTAGGCGATTCCCTCCTTAGGAAATCTTACATGTCATTGGCTAACTGATCAAGTATTGCAGGCCAGGTGGAGAACAGACAGCATTCATGCCAAGGAAATAAGTTTTCCCTCCTTAGTGGCTCCTGGTTCGGAGGTCTCTCATTCAGCCTAAGTCACAGGGGGTTACAGCTTCCTGAGACCAGGCAGGGAAGACCCTAACACTAGAAGACAAAGTAGAAAAATAAAACACCCAGAAAGAGCAAGAAAAGGAAAACAGGCTCAGAAAGAATGAATAGGGATGACCAGAAATGCAAGAAAATATGAAATGTAATAATATCCATACAATAGGGATACCAGAAGGAGAAGAAGAATAAGGGATAGAAAAACTATTTGAAAAAGTAATGATGGAAAACTTCCCTAATTTGATGAGAGAAAAAAATCACACAAATCCAGGAAACACAGAGAGTCCCAATCAAGAGGAACCCAAAGAGACCCACTTCAAGACATACCATAATTAAAATGGCAAAATACCAAGAAAAAGAGAGAATCTTAAAAGCAGCAAGGGAGAAACAGGAAGTAACATACAAGAGAGCGCCAATAAGGTTAGCAACTTACTGCTCAATGGAAACGCTCCAAGACAGAAGAGAATGGCAAGAAATATTTCAAGTAATGAGAACGAGAGGCCTGCAACCATGGCTACTTTACCCAGTAAGGCCCTCAATCAAGATAGAAGGCCAAATAAGGAGCTTCTCAGAAAAAAATAAGTCTAAAAGAATACACCTCCAGCAAACCAGATCTGCAAGAGATGCCAAAAGGACTGCTTTAAGGAAAGGAAGAAAAGGAGATAGAGAGAGAGGAACACAGGTATGAAAATGGCAATTGAATAAGTACCTATCAGTAATAACCTTAAACCTAAATAGATTAAATGCTCCAATCAAAAGACAGATTAGCTGAATGGATAAGAAAGAATTAACCACACATATTCTGCCTTCAAGAGACACACCTCAGAACAAAAGGCTGACACAGGCTGAAAGTCAAGGGCTGGAAACAAATTTTCCAAGCAAACAGACAGAGAAAAAAAAATGGGGTAGCAATACAAATTTTATCAGACAAAATAGACTTCAGAAAAAGGACCATAAAGAGACACCCAGCAGGTCACTACATAATACTCAAAGGAAGAATCCACTAAGAAGACATAAACATTATAAATATATATGCACCCAACATAGGAGAACCCAAATATATAAAGGACATCTTAGAGGACTTTAAGAAAGACCTTGACAGCAACAAACATATAGTAGGGGATTTTAACACCCCACCCTAAAAACTGGACAGCTCTTCCAAACAAAGATATCAACAAAGATATTGAGACATTGAACAATGCCCTAGATGAAATGAGGTTAACTGATACATACAGAGCCCTCTGTCCCAAAGAAGCTAAATACACATTCTTTTCAAATGCTCATGGAACATTTTCAAAAGTAGACCACAGGATAGGACACAAAGCAGGCCTCAACAAATTCAAGAAAATTGAAATTGTACCAAGCGTTTTCTCTGACCACAAGGGACTGAAGCTAGAAACCAACCCCAAGGAAAAAAACCCAAAACACTCAAAACCATGGAGATTGAATAGCGTGTTAAACAATGAATGAGTCAAGAATGAAATTAGGGAAGAAATCAAAAAGTTCCTGGAAACAAATGAAAATGAACTCACAACAACCTAAAATGTATGGGACATAGCAAAAGCAGTCCTGAGAGGGAAGTTCATAGCTATACAGGCCTACCTAAAAAAGATAGAAACATTTCAAACAAACAACCCAACCCCGAGTCTACAAGAAGTTGAGGGACAACAACAAAGACAGACCAGAGCAAGCAGAAGGAAGGAAGTAACCAAGAATGGAGCTGAATTAAATGACACAGAGGCTAGAAGCACAATTCTAAGGATCAATAAATCCAGGAGCTGGTTCTTTGAAAAGATAAACAAAATCAACGAACCTTTAAGCAGACTCATCAAGGCAAAAAGAAAAAGGATCCAAATAAACACAATCAGAAATGAAAGAGGAGAGATTACAACTGATACCACAGAATTACAAAGGATTGTGAGAAATTACTACTAAGCAGTACATGCCAAGAAATTTGAAAACCTAGGTGAAATGGACAAATTTCTAGGAAAATATAATCTTCCAAAACTCAATGAAAAAGGAGCAGAGAGCCTGAACAAACCAATAACAGCAAAAGAAATTAAAGCAGTAATCAAAACACTCCCAACACACAAAAGCCCTGGACCAGATGGTTTCACAGGAGGATTCTACAAAGGATTTAAGGAAGAGCTAACCCCCATCCTTCACAGACTATTCCAAAAAATCCAAAAGATGGAAGACTTCCAAACTCTTTTTATGAGGCTAACATCCTCCTAATTCCAAAACCAAATAAAGACATAACAAAGAAAGAAAATGTTAGGCCAATATTGCTGATGAACATTGATGCTAAAATCCTCAACAAAATACTGGCAAACTGCATCCAACAAAACATTAAAAAGATCAAACACCATGGCCAAGTGGGATTCATCCCAGGGATGCAAGGAGGGTACAATATTCAAAAATCAGTAAATGTAATACATCACATAAATAAAAGCAAAGACAGAAACCACATGATCATACCAATAGATGCAGAAAAAGCATTTGATAAGGTACAGCACCCATTTATGATAAAAACACTCAGCAAAGTGGGACTAGAGGGAGCATTCCTCAACATAATACAGGCCATATATGAGACACCTATAGTCAACATCATACTCAATGGGCAAAAATTAAAATCTTTTCCACTAAGATCAGGAACAAGACAAGGCTGTCCACTTTCACCACTTCTATTCAATATAGGATTGGAAGTCCTAGCCACAGCAATCAGACCAGAAAAAGAAATAAAAGACATCCAAATCAGAAAGGAGGACATAAAACTGTCACTGTTCGCAGATGACATGATAGTGTACATAGAAAATTCTATAAACTTGGCCAAAAAACTGTTGACCTAATAAGTGAATTTAGTAAAACAGGAGGATATAAAGTCAATATGCAGAAATCAAAGGCATTTTTGTATACCAACAATGAAACAGCAGAAGCAGAAATCAAGAAAATATCCCATTCAATATAGCAAAAAAAAAATAAAATAAAATAAATTCCTAAGAGTAAATCTAACCAAGGAGGTAAGAGACCTGTATGCAGAAAACTACACAACACTGAAGAAAGAAATCAAGGAAGACACAAACAAATGGAAACGTATACCGTGTTCATGGATTAGAAGAATTAACATCATCAAAATGTCCATACTACCCAAAGCAATTTACACATTCAATGCAATTCCTATTAAAGTACCAATGGCTTATTTCACAGACATAGAACAAATACTGTAAAAATGTATATGGAACCATAAATGACCCCAAATAGCTGCTGCAATTTTGAGAAAGAAGAGTAAAGTTGGAGGGATCACAATACCTGATACCAAACTGTATTATAAGGCCACTGTAACCAAAAC